>NC_053431.1:26068504-26161865 GCF_007990345.1 Gossypium hirsutum | reverse complement strand
TTGCACCTTATAGGATGGCACCAAAGGAATTGGTGGAATTGAAAGCTCAGATACAGGAACTGTTGGATAGAAGGTTTATAAGACCAAGTGTTTCCCGTGGGGCGCACCGGTACTATTCGTAAAGAAGAAAGATGGGACTATGCGAATGTGTATTGACTATCGGACAGTTGAATAAACTGACGATCAAGAATAAGGATCGTTACCAAGATCGACTGATCTGTTCGACCAGTTAAAAGGAGCCTCAGTATTTTCTAAGATCGACCTTCAGTCGGGATATCATCAATTAAGAGTTAAAGAGTGGATATTTATAAGACGGCGTTCAGGACTCGATATGGTCATTACGAGTTTCTGGTAATGCCTTTTGGGCTGACTAATACAACGGCGGCATTCATGGATTTGATGAATCGGGTGTTCCAACCATACTTGGATCGGTTTAGTCGTTTTTATTGACGATATCTTGGTGTATTCAGAAACGGAAAAGAAGCATGATGAGCATCTTCGTGTAGTGCTGCAAGTGTTAAGAGAAAGCAACTTTATGCAAAGTTTAGTAAGTGCGAGTTTTGGCTGAAAGAAGTTACCTCCTTGGGCATGTTGTGTCTGCCGAGGGATCAAGGTGGACCCTCAAAGATTGAGGCAATTTTGGAATGGAAGCCGCCGAGGTCGGTAACAGAGATCGAAGTTTTCTGGGGTTGGCAGGTTATTATCGGAGATTCGTGGAAGGATTTTCTGTGTTGGCAGCACCATTAACGAAAATTATAAGGAAGGGAGCACTTTCTTTGGACAATAAGCAGCAAGAGGCTTTTGAGAAGTTGAAGAAGGTTTTGATGGAAGCGCCAGTGTTCATTCAGCCAGAGTCTGGTAAGGATTTCACTGTGTACAGCGATGCGTCACATGTAGGTTTGGGCTGCGTGTTGATGCAAGAGGGTAAAGTGGTCGCTTATGCTTCACGACAGCTTAAGCTGCACGAGGTGAACTACCCTATGCATGATTGGAATTGGCAGCGGTAATCTTTGCACTTAAGATATGGAGGCATTACCTGTATGGGGAGAAATGCATCATCTATACGGTCACAAGAGTCTTAAGTACTTGCTGACTCAAAAGGAGCTGAATCTTAGGCAGCGAAGGTGGATAGAGTTGTTAAAGGACTATGACTGTTCGATTGAGTACCATCCAGGTAAGGCGAATGTCGTGGTTGATGCGCTAAGTGAAGGCTGTGACGGAATTAAAGGCGATGTTTGCTCGTCTAAGTTTGTATGACAACGGAAGTTTATTGGCGGAGTTGCAAGTAAGACCGACTTGGGTAGAACAGATTAAGAAGCAATAGTTGGAGGACGAGTCGTTGGTTTCTCGTTTTAGCAAGTTGAGAAGGGGAGAATCCAGACTTTGGGTTAAATAGTGAGGGAGTTCTTTGTTTTCGAGGAAGAATTTGTATGCCGAAAGGCTCCGACTTGAGATTGATGATTTTGAAAGAGGCACATAATGGACCTTGTGCTATGCATCCAGGAGGGAGTAAGTTGTATCGAGACTTGCGAGAGCAATATTGGTGGCCTGGGCTTAAGCGAGAAGTGACCGAATTTGTAGGGAGATGTTTGACATGTCAACAAGTGAAGGCCGAGCATCAACTACCTTCAGGATTGTTACAGCCAGTAAAGATACCACTTTGGAAGTGGGAAAGGTAACTATGGACTTTGTAAGTGGGTTGCCGTTGACACCTTCTAAGAAGGATTCGGTTTGGGTGATTGTGGATAGACTCATGAAATCTGCTCATTTCATACCTGTTTGAACCGATTACTCACTTTTAGAAGTTGGCCAAATTGTATGTAGCGGAAATAGTACGGTTGCATGGTGTGCCAGCATCATAATTTTAGACCGAGACCCAAGGTTTACATCTCAGTTTTGGCAAGTTGCATGAGGCATTGGGAACGCGATTGGATTTCAGTACGGCTTTTCACCCTCAGTCGGATGGGCAGTCAGAGAGGGTTTATTCAGTTTTAGAGGATATGAGGATTAAGGAGCGTGATTTCATGGATGGATCTAGACCGCGATCAGATGGTCTTATAGATTAGGCGAAGTGTCGTTTTATGGGTAATGGAAGGCATATTAAGTTGTAGCATTAGAGATTTGTCGAAGAAAGGAGAAAAAAACTTAAGATAAAGGTGAAGATTCAATAGCTAAGACATCAAATCGTCGGGGTTTATTGGTTTGCCGGACCTTACAGAATCATTAAGCGGATACTGCCAGTGGCTTATTAGTTAGAGTTACCTCCAGAGTTGGATCGTATTCACGATGTTTTCCATGTGTCCATGCTAAGGCGATATCGTTCTGACCCAACTCATATCGTGCCAGTTGCAGAAATCGAGGTACAGTCGGATTTGACCTTGAAGAGGAACCTGTGCAAATACTTGATCGCAATGTAAGGTGTTGAGAAGGAGGTCGGTCCCATTAGTGAAGGTACTTGGAGGAACCATGGCAAGGAGAAGCTACTTGGGAGACCGAAGAGGCAATGCGTCTGCAGTACCATCAACTGTTTGGATCAGGTAAATTTCGAGGCCGAAATTTCTTAAGGAGGGTAGAGTTGTAACATCCTGATTTTTGGGTTTTTCGCGATTCTTGATATTTTAAGTAAGTTTCTAAAATTTGGTATGTGATTATGGAATTCATAATTTGGGTATGTAAATGGGCTTATAGAAGGCCCATGAGTTAGCCAAAACCCGGTAGAATTTTCAAATTTTGGACTTAGGAGTTAGGGGTTCTGGCTAGGTGCCCTTATATAAAGTTGTGGGTAAAATGTAGTAAAGAGGCAAGGGTGACGCCACTAAGCTCCTAAAAGGTGGCGTGTGGAGCATAGAGGAAGACTTGGGATCGATTCCCTGTGTTGGCAAATAGGGGTATTTATTTTTATGTGCAAGAAGGGTAAGTGTTGGAACCAAGTGATTCTGTAAGAGGAGAGTTTGATCAAGTCAAATGCATGGATTAAGGAGGGATAAGGGGATAGATTTAGGGATATGATATGAAGAAAGAGTTGGCGAATAAGGGAGATTGGGAGAGGGGATTTCGGCAGAGGGGTTTTAGTTAGGGATTTTCGGCACTTAGGTATTGGTGTGCCGTTTTCTCCCTTGAGGTTAGTCTTCTTCTCTCTTTTCTTTTGCAGCCGAACCTACCATCTCTTCTTCCATTTTTTTCTTCTCTTTCTTTCAAACCAGCCCATTATTTCCCTTCATTCACCCATTATTTCTTTCCTTTATCTCTACTTCTGCGAAATACCGCAAAAGCCGAAATCAGTGAAGCTAGGGGGTGCCGATTCTTTGTGACCAGCAACCTTTCTTTCCTTTTCAATTGTTGGCATTCAATTCCTTTACCTTTTAGGCATCCGATTCAGAGGAGAAAGACTGTGGTAAGTGCCCAAACTCTAAACGATTTCTAGAGTACTGTTGGCCAAAAGCCGAGACCCTATAATTTAGGAGCTGGCGAATATGGGTATAGGCTTTATGGGGTCTTCTTTTAATATTTTTTGTGGGTTATTTAGTGGAGGAGTAGCAAGGTGTAGTGTCGACTTGGGGTAGCTTGGATCTCCGGAGTGGCTAGACTTAGTCATCAATCGCGACAAAGGTAAGATTCCTAAGGCCATTATGGATGGTGGCCGAATGTGTAAGTATTAGTATTAGATGATTTTTGGTTTGGTTCAATTATGGGAAGATGATTATTAACGATGGATTATAGGAGAAATCGTGTAGGAGATCTCGTCGAGGAATATCGCCAAACAGGTGTGTAACGAACCCTTTTTCATAGCTTAAAGCGATAAATGCCGAAAAGCCGAAATGCCGAAATTCTGGCATTTCGAGGACTTGTGAGTAAGTGAACGCTCATTAGTTAGTTAGATTCATTGAGATGATGATTAGGAAAATTGGAAACGGTAAGATCGTGATTTTTGGCATTCACGGTAAGTTGGGCCTCGAGGGGCTGCAATAGGGCCCAATAGGCTTTCGGGCCCATTTGGGAAAAATTGGTAGAAAACGAAAATCTGTTAAATTGCGTGTTAAGACTGTTAAAACCGTCATGGAATATGGGCTAAGTGAGCCTAGATGATGAAATCGGCTAAGTAGGGCCCACTAAGGGTTTTTAGGCCTAATAACTCAATTTCGCTAAAAATGGGCCAGAATCACTGTTTGCACCTATGAATTGTTGGTAACCGTTAATGAACATGGAAACTCTAATTTTTGGTAAAATTACAAGATTACCTTTATAACGTGAAAATGACCATTTTGCCCCTAGGTAAAATGACCATTATACCCCTAGGGTTTATGTATGAATTTAATACATGGATTTTGATAAACATGGTATGTATGATATGCACATGCTGTATTCATAAATGCATTGGGTTGGGTTTTTATATGAATGGAGGAACTGAAAAAGGGCTTATGCCCCAGTTATTAAAAGGCTTATGCCCTAGTTATTAAAAGGGCTTATGCCTAGGCTTTTGCCCCAATTATTAAAAGGGTTTTTGCCCCAGTTATTAAAAGAGGCTAGGCCTCCAGTTATATGATAAAGCAGCTATGTTGCCAGTGGAGAGTTATGGCGGGGTGGGTTGAGTTAATCCCCACATGGTGTGTTGGTACGGGTGGAGAGTAGCGGATGGTGGGTCGAGTAGTCTCCCCAAATAGGCTTGCATTCTTTCATTGACATTACATGTGATATTGGAATGGGCCTATGGGCCATACCGTTTATAGTAAAGGCTTCGGCCCAGTAATATGAAATATTAAAAGGCTTCGGTCCAGTGTTATGAAATATGAAATATGAAAAGGGCTATGGCCCAGTACATGTTGAGATTGGATTTGGGCTTAGGCCCAACAGGCTGTTATTGTTTTGGGCTCTGAAAGGGGCTTATTGCACACTGAGTTTCCAAACTCACCCCTTTTCCTTAACGTTGCAGGTGAGCCTTGATGTGGGGACTTGGGCCGAAGGGGATTCAGAGTAGCCACGGTGATCGCCTTTGGACTTTTAAATAAGCGTTGGTTTTCATTAAATTTCCTTTAATTATTATTTATTTTTGGGTTGTAATAAGGCCATTTTAACTTTCCTTTTATTTCTTTTCGGGATTATTTTAATTTTAAATAACTTTAAACCTGGTTGATAATTATTCAAATGGGCTAGACTTAGGATGTGTTTTCAAAATGATACTTGTGTTCAAGATAGCTCAACGCCACGATTAATCGATTTATCAAAGACATCTGCTTAAACAAATTTAAACTTGATATAACAAAGTGTGGCTATGGTTGTGGGCATGTCTAGGATTGGATCCAATCGAAGAGCTTGGTACTTAAGCAGCCTTCATGGCTCACCTCCTCTGTCTCGGATACCTACCTGGTGTCTAGCTTCCATACTCTTTGTTAACTCAACAAAATATATGGTTTTTAAAACACTAAGATGGAACGTGGGTTTTCAACTCCAATGTGGTACGTCAGATTCGGTCATAACGTCTGGGCCGGGTTTGGGGTGTTACACTAAGTGCCAATACATAGCTGAAGCTATCTCAATCTCATATCACATATAATGCTAACTCTTGAGTTATCAACGGTCTGCTCACACAAGTTGATGGTCATGACGTAGCTACGCGGTGTTGCTCACACAATTTGACGAGAATCTGCAACATATGCCAGATAACTCAGCCACCAGTAGGACGTATGGACCAGCACCTAGATCACATAACCTCTAATGGCATGTCATTGGTATCCTAATCTATTCCTAAGGTTCAACCAGGATTTCTCAATGTTGAATCTCAGTCGAATATATCCGCAAGTTCGTATTCAAAAATAATTCAATAATAAAGCATTTAAAACAATTATATTAATTCTTATTAGCATACGAACTTACCTCAAATGCAAGAAACGATAAAATGAGTCAATTAGTCCAACACTTTGTTTTTCCCACGATCTAAATCTAAACTTCACTTTTCTTGATCTATATGTAATCAAATTTAGCTTATTTAATTATCATTCTATTCAATTTAGCCTAAAATGCATATTATGGCAATTTTACACTTTTGCCCCTAACATTTCAACATTTTTACAATTTCGTCGTTATATCATAAAAACAAAAATTCATGCAATTAGGTCCTTACCAATGCTAGCTGAATTTCAATTAATTCCCTAGAAACCCAAAATTTTCATTTATTTCAAAATTTAACCACAAATTTACACATTTCACAATTTAATCCTTAATTAACAATTTTACTAAAAATCACTTAACAAATGTTGTTTATCTAACAACAACAGACATTTTCTATCATCAAACATCAAAATACACAAGTATTCATCAATGGTAAAACCCTAAACCTTTAATTTTTTTGCAAATTAGTCCCTGGACTAGTTAAATTAAGCTGCAACGATCTCAAAAACATATATATCATTAAAAACGGGACAAAAATGAACTTACATGCAAGGATGAACCCTAGCAGAAATTTCAAGCTTCAAGCATGGTGTTTCCTTAGTTGGTTTTCGGTGGAATATGTAAACAAACAAGATGATAACTTTGTTTTTAGTTATTTTACTTAATTTATTTTATTCAATTACATTTTTAACCTTAACTTTAAACCATTAAAAACACTTAATTAATGTCTATAAATGTCCAATCATATTTCAAATAGTCTAATTACACCATAAGTACCTTCATTTTAAAGTTCTATAGCTATTAGGCACCTTTAGCTAATAGAACTCAAGTTTTACACTTTACGCGATTTAGTCCTTTTTATCAAATTAAACACTCAAACGATAAAATTTCTTAATGAAATTTTCAAACAATCATACTGTAGACCTTAAAATAATAATAAAATAATTATTTTAACCTCATATTTGTGGTTCTAAAACCACTATTCTGATTTGACTAAAAACGGGCTGTTACACTTTTCATAGCTCAAGTGCCAAATTATCTTAAATTGTGAATATGTATGTATTGAGTTATGTGTTTATATGATATGTGACCATTATGCAATTAATCTCTAAGTTTTTGAGTATTGTGATATATGCTTGGATGTTATGTGATTATATGATTATTGTGATATATGCTTGAATGTTATGTGATTATATGAGTATTGTGATATATGCTTGAACGTTATGTGATTATATGTGTAATGTGATACATGCTTAAAAGTGAATAGGTTTACCATGAAAAAGAACTAGAAAATAATGCACGAGTAAGTATAATATGACATAAAAGTTGGAACTGTTAAGGTTATGCTATATGGTTGCTTCATTAATGCTTGATGAATTATTTGCACGGTAGTTTTTTTAGGCATTCACTGAGCTTGTTAAGCTCACCCACTCCTTCTTAAACCATTTCAGATTAGTAGTATGCTGGTTTGAGCGATGTGGTTCTAAGGGGTGATCAAAACAAGTCATTTTCCATTATTTCTTAGGTGTTATTGTTATATGTTTTCATTTTGGAAATAAGGCAATGTGATAGACTTTTACTAATATTAGCCATGATGTTTTGGATGCTTCCATAGACTATTTGTTCCTAAGTTTATGAGATTCCTTTTGTATTATGTTGATTATTGCTCAGACTTTTGATGTTCGAGAATATTATTACGACCATTTTAATCTTTACTTGATGATGATATGATAGCATGATGAATTGGTACAAGTTAGAATGACTTTTATGCTTATGTATGTTATATTTTTTTGGTCTGAAGTAGAGGTATTGATATCCGTGTTACAAAAATGATACCTCTGTAATTTTGAAATGTGTAGGAAGTCTATATTGTAATTTGGTATCGATACCTTATCACGAGCATCGATACTCAGGGTAAAATAATTGATACTTTGGTAGAGGTATTGATAATTTTTAAGGTTTGGGTTTTTAAGCAAGAAACAATAAGCAATTTTGGTTCCGATTTTCAAAGTAGTATCGATTCCACTTGAAAGAATTATAAAAACCCCACCTTCAGTATCGATACCTACGTAGTCATTTTTGAGATTTTTGCTAAATGGACCTTATGCATGTTTAATTATTATTATAACACTATTTAATGTATGTTTAGCATGTAACAATGATGTTAAAGAGTATGATTGACTTAAAACCTATACGAACACTAAAATGGAGGACGTTTCGTTAGAATGAGCTTTTACTTATTGTGTATAACATGATACAGAGGTGTGACATCTAATATTCAGACTTGGCGACCAGGCCGAGTATGGTTGTGTTACATTTCCCTAAGCCACAAATCTCTATAGTATTTCAAGAAAACATCCAAGAACACCATGAATTTCTCCATTGTTTAATTTGTGTGTTTTTGGGTTTTTGATCAAACATTCGATTTTTCATCAACTAAGGTAATGATTTGATTCCTTATTAGGTTTTTTTTTGTTATTTGATCCTTTAAATTAAGTTTTTAGCCAATAAATCATATGTTTTAAATAAAAGCAAAAGATTAGGTCGTTAAATGGTGGGTTTTTGGATTTGGGTAAAAACGCGATTTCAAAGTGTTTTTCAATTAGTTTTGACATGATTAGAAGGTTTCTAACCTTTTTTTTTAAAGTTTCATTGAAGATTTCCAATGTTTTAATGAATTTTTGTGAAAATTACAATAAACATGTGAAAAATTTTGATACCATGATTTGGGTAGTTTTACATAGTTTAAAGTTAGAATCTGTCGTAGGTGAATAATTAGATGAACGGAATCAATTTTAGGAAAAAAGATTAAGTACAGACCGAGATAATTGAAATTTAAGTTTGTTATACTGAAGGTTTCAATTACATGAGAATTTAGTTTAGGCTTGTGTTTTGATTGTTTGAAGTGAGTCTTTTGCTGATTGTTGATTATGTTGTTGTGTGATTTACCTTGTTGTAGCTTCGGAATCATTAGGACCTTCAACTAGTAAAGATAAAGGAAAGGAAAAACAAGTTTAAGCTTTTAGGAATTAGGCAAAAGTGTGATCGTTGAGTGTTTGGAATCGCTACTTGTAGACACGATTCATAGTGTTAATTGGGAGCTTAGGAATAGCCGAAACCCCTATCTTAAGTTCCCAGTGTAAGCTTTCTATTTCCCTTGCCTTATTTTGGCAAATTATGTGATTATGTGAATAATTCTAGATTGATTATTATGATACGATATTGTGAAATGGGACATGTGTCATGACTATTATGAATAGTGTTGTGCTGTGGGCATGATATACATGCCAAATGGCAGTGATAATGATATGCAAATAATGCAATATGTAGCGAAAGTGAGTGGAATTTTGGTAAGTATATAAGTGTTGAGTTGTGGAATGTGATATAATTATGATAAATAATACATGAGAATACTTGTATATGGCGTATGATGTGCTGATTTTAATGCACACATATGTGGTCAGATATGTGATGGCTCAATAAGCATTACTATGGCACTTAAAGTGTAATTAAATGTGAATTTGATAAGCATGCATTGTGTACAAGTTGTGATGTAAATTGATGAATATGAACAAAGACGTTGTGCATTAAATCATTAATTAAAAATGTGTAATTATGGATATTTTGGCCTTGTGATCTCTTGAAACCTTTAGATATAGTTGGCATGCCATAGGATTGTGAGTACTCACATATATTTATAGTGTGTTTGGCATTGTGGCCTTGGGATAGGTTGAAGAGATAAGGGAATATGAGCTAATCTCCATTCAACGTGACATGTTTGGTGTGTTGGAGAGTACTTTATGCTTCACTTTTTAGGATACGCTCGACTTTATGAGTCAATTGCTATGTTGGAGATTCGTGTATCCAAAGTGTGGTGATAGAACCCACTTTTATGTTTCATAGCATCAAGCACCAAATTATCGTTTAAATGTGATATTATATATTGTGATAATACAATTTGAGATGGATGCATAAACATGTGGATAATATGCTCAATGAGTTGATTTAAGTTTCATGAAAATGTTAGTATGTTCTTATGGTAAATTGTGTATGTAATTGTAGTTTGGGACACTATAATTTAACTTGTGAATGTATGTGAATATATAAGCTAGACTTGTGAGTTATTAAATCATGTATACAATGTTTAGTCTTGATGAATTATTTTAAAATGAGTTATTTGAATATGAGTTGAGTGTAGCCGTATCTGAGAGTATATTGTAGGTTTATGGTTTAATGAAGAGTGAATATGTTATCGTGGCATGATTAGAATATGGTTGTGAATGTGTTGTAGTATGCTATTGTTTAACCTTTAATGTTGTGTATACTTTGTGGTTATTCTGACATTCACTGAGTTTGTTTAAGCTCATCCATTCTCTTTAGCCATTGCAGATATTTAGTGTTTACTATGTGAGTGGTGTAGGGATACCAAGGAAGTGATCCAAGTTAGGCTTTAGTATTTGTGTAGGTGGTATTAATATTATTATTTTTGAACTGTGGGAATAAGGCAATGTGGTTAGACTTTGATTTGTTATTATTGTGGTCCTCATGATATTTTATGTGTTTAGTTTTCTACCACTTTTGATGGATGTTATAATTATTTCATTGGTATTGTTTTGGTTTGAATATTTGTTATGTTGAAGTGCCATGAACTGTATGTATGGTTAATGGACGTTAAATAATTTGGTAGAACTGTTGCATGATATTGTCATGATGTTTTGGATATTTTGTAGCTTAATTATTCCTAGGAACTATAGGCTTAGACCTTACTATGTTAATTCTTGCTCGGACATGTTTTTAATGTTTTAAGCTGTTATTTTGGTCGTTTTGACATTTGTTTAAAGAGGTAAATATGCATGTTTGATTAGATTTTTATTGGAATGGATTAAATGCTTAGATGTGCTATATTTTTATGGTCTAGACAGAGTTATTGATATTCCAGTTATAAAAACGATGCTTCTTTGGTATTCTGATGTGTTGGAAGTCAGTATTTTAATTTGGTATCGACACTTTACCATGAGTATCGATACTCAGGGTAAAATAATCAATACTTTAATAAAGGTACCGATAAATTTTGGGATTTGATTTTTTAACGAGAAACGAAATGTTGTTTTGGCATCAAATTTCCAAGCTGTATTGATACCATCTAAAAAAAATATCAATACCTTTGATACAGTATCAATACCTACTTGATTTGTTTCAAAATTTTTCTATGTGGTTTTAATGCATGTTTAATGCGTGTTCTAAGTCTGTCTTGATGAATGTTCAACATGTGTTGACAATGATTAGAATTTGTATGACTCGTAAATATTATGAAAGCTAAAATGAAAGATGTTTACTTAATAACGAGACTATTTGGATTTCCTATGATGTGTGATAGTTGTGTGGCATCCTGATACTCGAGCTCGGCAACCGGGCTGAGTATAGGGTGTTACTTTTATTATCTCCAACAATGAATCTATTTACTAACCAAAGTTTATAATCTGAAGGTAATAACATTGGGGACATCGAGATCTTTAGAAGCTACCATACATGCTTCAAGATTCAAAAAGACCTTATCATATGTTCAACATCCTTCGGTGACTCCTTACACAAAGGGAATATATATTCAACTAGCAATCTTGGTTTAGCTAGATTCCCATTTGTAGGCATATAATTGTTTATAAGTTTCCACATGTAAATCTTGGTTTTTTCCAGGAGTTGTAAGGCCTACAATTTTTTGTAAAAATCCCTAGTTATATTTGGGATGTTCAGGTGAGAACCCACAGTTTGTAAATTTTTATTTAGCAGGACTCGATATCCACTCTTCACAGAATACTCACCAGTGGCATCATACCTCTAAACCAAAACATCTGGGGTCTGTGAAATGGCTAAAGAGATTTTGAGAATCCTCTCAGCTTGATCTCAATTGAACGGACTACAAGCCATATTTGCCTTTCAGGTAGTCATTTCTCTATCTATTAACTGATTCACTGTAGTCCATTGAATGCTAATATTTTGACCTAAACCATCGCCAAGTTCGAGTAGCCAAGAATCATTCCAAATGTTCACACTCTCACCACACCCAATACGCCAAGAAAGCCCTTTTTCAATTAGCCCACAAGCACTCCAAATGCTTCTCTAGGTAAGTGAAGGGTAAGAACCAACTCTTGTTGACATTATATCAGAATATGGAAGATACCTTACTTTGAACATGTAGGCTAAAAGACATGTGGGCTGGGTTAAAATATGCAAAATTTGTTTTGCCAAAAAAGCAACATTAAACAACGATATATCATGAAACCCCAGCCCATTAGCATCCTACGGTTTACAAAGTGCAATCCAATTACTCCAATTTATGCCCATGGATGATTTATTATTAGACCACTAGAATTTATTTAAGAGACCTTCCAACTTACGACATAATAGTTTCAGCAATAAGAAACATTGTGTGGCATAAACTGGGATTGCTTGTAGTACCGACTTAATGAAAATCTCTTTCCCTCCCATAGAAAAAATCAGATATTCTAGCTGTAACACCCTTAACTAGTATCCGTCTTCAGAATAGGGTTGCAGAGCATTACCGTAAAAGCATAACTTAAAAACATTCACATTCAAACATTTTATGAGTCACTGTATAATTCATTCAGATATAAAATATATTGTCCTTTATTCGAGCCCTCGAGGCCTTAGATAAAATTTAGAAACGATCCAGGACTAAATTGGAAACATTTGAAACATTAAGCGAAGCGATAGAAAATTTCCTACTGTATGGGTACACAGCCATGTGGGCATTTGAAGTAGGGACACAGTGTAACACCCCTAACCCGTATCCGTCACCGGACTAGAGTTAAGAGGATTTACTGGACATATTGAAACATTTCATAATGCTTCACAAACAAAAATCATACACCGTAATATCATAGCAATTCATACACATATAGTCCTTTTAGAAGGTCAACGAGACCTTAAACATGCTTTAGAAAGGGATCGGGACTAAACTGATCTCATACAAAATTTTAGAAGCTAAACAATTTATTTTAAGTTACAAAGGTCACGTGCCCGTGTGAAAAGTCCATGTGCCTCACACGACATTAGACACGCCTGTGTGTCTAAGCGTGGCAAAGCAGGGCATACATACTGACTTGTTCCACACAGCCAGAGACATGCCCGTGTGCCTTGGCTATGGTCGAAATTGACTTAGGTCACACGGCCGGCCACAAGCCCGTGTGTCTAGGTCGTGCTTGAGACTGACTTCAAATTGTAGGACTACCCCATGGGACATATGGCCGTGTAACATGACCGTGTGTCGCACACGGCTGTGGATAAAAATAAGCAATTTATAAAGCCAATTTGGGACCCTAATCTCAAGTATACATAGCAACCAAAATAGCATCATATCAATATGTCTTATAACAACCAAAACATGCCATTTCACACTCATTTCATGTCATTTTAATACGATCCAAATCATTACCCAATTCCACAACCAAAGCATACTAAATCAATATGCCAAAAATCATTACAAATTGCATAAGTTCCAACACATAAACTCATCATCTTATCACCTTTTTCATACCACAAATCTTACCATTTCAACATTTCTTAATCAAACCATCATATAAACAATATATACATCACATAACATACTCTTCAAACACACCATTTAGACCAACTTAAAAGGCCATACATACCAACATTTATAAGCCAAATCTCATAGCTATAATTACAATTCAAAACATATCAAGATGACACTAGCCTATACATGCCATAAACTATACATACAAATCTCAAAATGGTACCAAAATAAATGTCTGATAGTGTGATTGAGTCGCTGGCGATCCCAGTGATTGCATGATTTTCGTGTGACAGGTTTTAAATATTTATAACGAATCATTCTTAAAACTAACTATTATCACGATGTAGGAAAATGTACCTATTGAATAGTAGTATAGTTTTGGCAAGACTGAATTGTCGAACCCAAAGGAACTAAAAGTACTAGTAATGACTGTCTTTCTATTATCTAGCCTAAGAATAAGAGGGTTTTGTTTTAACTAACTAATTATCTAAACTAAGAATTCACTGAAAATAGAATTGGGGAATTACTTTTGGAAAACGATTAAATTAAGACAATACCTAAGGAAAAATCCACCTAGACTTCACTTGTTATTCTGGCTCCGAATCAGACAATTTATTCATTTAACTTGTTTCGTAGAGATCCCTAAGTTATGCTATTATCCCTATTCAAGACTAAAAACGTCTAATCCCTAGATTGAATAATTGAGACTTTTCTCTAATTAACACCTTAGGGTTGCATTAACTTGATCTATGGATCCCTTTATTAGGTTTCACCCTAATCTGGAAAAGTCTTGTCACCCTATCTCTAGGCGCGCAATCAACTCCGCTTAATTATGACAAATGTACTCTTAGACAGGGTCTATTCCTCCTTTGAATAAGAGCTTATCTTGAATTAGTATCCTGGGATATCAAAACAAGAATTGAGAACACATAATTAAGAACAAATTAAATATTTATCATACAATTCAGAAAATAATAACAAGATTCGTCTTAGGTTTCATTCCCCTTAGGTATTTAGGGGATTTAGTTCATAACTAAAAAGGAAAACATCTCAGAAGAATAATGAATACAAAACATAAAGAAAACCCAAAACTCCTGAAGGGAAATTGAGGGGAGATCTTCAGTCTTGATGGTGAATCCGGCTTCTAAGATGGATCAATCGGCTTCCCTTGAGCAGTTCCCTGCCTCCTTCTCTTTGTGTCTCTCCTTTTCTTCCTCCTCTAGGGTGTATTTATAGGCTTTGGAATGCCTAAGGACCCTCGAAATTAGCCTTTTCCAAATTGGACTGAACTTGGGCTCGGCAGGGACACGCTCGTGTGTGATTACTTTAGGCCATGCTCTAACCTATTAGAATGGCACGGGCATGTGTTCTACCTGTGTGAGTCGTACTTCAAATCTTCCAAATTGACATAGCCGTGTGGTCTGGCCGTGTGAGGAAGTCCAGGCCATGTTGATTTCGTACTTTGGCCTATTTTCTCCGTTTTTGGCCTGTTTCTCGTTCCTTTCGCTCTCCTATGCTCTCCTAAGTATAAAACATGAAATTATGGAATTAGGAGCATCGAATTCACCAATTCTAAGGAGAAATCACCCATAAAATGTGTTAAGCATGGGGTAAAAATATATATAAATTACGGTTGATTAAAGACCCCCACACTTAAGCATTTGCTTGTCCTCAAGCAAAATTCTCAACTCATAATCAAAATAAATTCTTCTCAACTTATAATTTCTATCGAAAATATCTGAAAATAATCCATAAGTAATCATACATTGAGTATTTAACTGAAAGAACATCAAAGTCTCAAACATTCCAAGTTGAGCACTTAATTATGAAAAAATAGTTCTCTCCTCGTCTAGGTAATTACCTTTGATTCAAAATGTCATAGAGTTTTACATCCTCACTAAAGATTTACTCAAATCACTCAAGGTGTTTAATAACAAGAAATGATGCACTCAATAGTCAATAATGAAAAGTCATTACCATAAGCTTGCATGAAAATCAAATCTCCACCACTATAAATTGAGATGATACATCAATCAAAAGGTCTTTAGAGGGTTGTAATGAGGCTTGGTTAGGGGGTGTGGTCACAAGTTGAAAGAAAAAGTTAGAATCAAGATTGAATTGAAAAATTACCTAACTAGAAAAAATGACTAGTCATTAATCGCGTACAATAGAGCTTCCTCTCGGAATATGGAATTTGTAACGCCCCCACGCCCGAGACCGTCACCGGAGTCGAGCTTGAGGTGTTACCGAACATAATTTATCAAATTAAGAACTTCGAATCATTTGTTTCTACATTCACAGCTTTCTAGTTACCTGCGTCACAATTACAAGAAAAATCATATCTCGAGTTACGAAACTAGAAATCAAGATCCGTAAATTTTCCTTAAATCTAGACTCATATATATATTTACTAAATTGTTTCTAGAATTTTTGGTTAGGCCAATTAGTACAGTTTATTAGTTAAAGTTACCCCTGTTTCAGGACTTGGCTGGACTGACCTCTGTTTACTACGAACCATATATCTCTCTGTGAAAAATTTATATGACTGTGCCATTTGTTTATCCTGAAACTAGACTCAATAAGGATTCCAAGAATATAAAATACAACACCTAATTGTTTTTGTACAATTTATGGTGAATTCCTAAAGTTGGAACAGGGGATCCAGAAATCACTTTGGCCCTGTTTCACAAAAATTCAAATATCTTCTAACATATAATTCTTTTACCTGTTTCGTTTATTTTATGTGAAAATAGAGATATTGGGCTTAAATTTAATATTTAATCCATCACCAAATTCGATTTCTTTGATTTTTAGTAAATTTTCAAACTGACATCAGTGTTGCTGCAATGTTTTGTTTATGGCAAATTTCATCTTTTCATGAGTTTTTATGGACTAGATAACCTATTAACTTTCCATGACATCAAACATGGTCTAAATTAGTCATTTCCATGACCTATCATTATCAAGCATTTTCTCAACCAAATCACCGCCATATCACAAAATTATTTACGCGAAATAGGTATATTGCTATACATGCCATACTTAAGTTTTACAAGCCATTTACCAAAAAATGTCCTTCAGATAGTGTGATCGAACCTTCGACCTGTCCCAATTCCCGAGCCGGATTGTTCAAAACTACAGTGAATAAAAAGGAGGGAGTAAGCATAAATGCTTAGTAAGTTCATATGTAAATAACAAGTAACATAACAATACAATTATACCAAACAACCTTAGCATAGTATCACCAAAACATATATCACATTTCTAAACATCATTCATCATCTTACCACCTTATCGTTGTTGTATCTATTTTCAACCCGAGGGTTAAGTACATACCTGTCCAAAGTGTCCATTTCACAACACTTACCAAAATGTCACTTGCATCTTAAGTGTTCTTCCATTTCACTAGAAATTTTACCCGTTGAACACATCGGAATATAACTCGGATACATGGATAATTTGCACATAAGTGCCACATATGTAATCAAGAAATCATGTAACCCGCCCCTAAGTGAACTCGGACTCAACTCAATGAGCTCGGGCGTTCGCATCCATAAGTGAACTTGGACTCAACTCAACGAGTTCGGATGCCTAGTTACATCTCATGAACTCGGACTCAACTCAACGAGTTCGAACATTCGCATCCGTAAGTGAACTCGGACTCAACTCAACGAGTTTGGATGCTCAACCATCCTAGTGACATGTCACTTGTATCCTAATCTATTCCTAAGGTTCAAACGGGATTTTCATCAAACACATATCCTTGCCATCTTCCGTAAAATACCGAAACCAATACTCGGTAGCACTTTATATTTAACAAATAATACACATAATTTGCATTTTATTCGAAAATAACCACAAAGCATATATTTCATGATAAAAATCAGCATATCATATAATTAACATCAATAACTTATAAATAACAATTATGCTACATTATTCACACATGAACTTACCTTGGTACCAAAATATAATGATTTTGCAATTTAGTCCACAATCTTTTCTTTTCCTCGATTGGGCTCGATTCCATGTCTTTCTTGATCTAAAATAACACATTTAGCTTATTTAATACTCACAATATCAAATTAGTCTTTAATTCAAATTTTAGAAAACTTACAATTTTACCCCTAAACTTTTGCATATTTACACTTTTGCCCCAAATCTCAAGAATTAAACTTAATTCCTTATTCTTATGTTTTATAACATGCTGATCACTTTTCCCTTCTATGGCAACATCAAATTCTCACTCTAACATGTACTTATGACTATTAGGTATTTTTGCCGATTAAGCTCTTTTACTCGTTTTCACTCAAAACCGAGCAGCACAAGTTGTCTAACATAATTTAAAACCTCATATTCTATCATAAAACATAAAAATTCACAAATTTCACCTATGGGTATTTTTCCAAATATGAACTCTAACTCAAAATATTACTATCATAAGCTATACCGAGTTACCGGGATTTCAAAAACGTAAAAATCATTAAAAACGGGGCTTGGAATCACTTACTATGAAGCTTGAAAGTTGAAGAAACCCTAGCTATGGAGAGAGGGAGCATTCGGCAGCAACTAAGGAAGATGATAACCAATTTTGTGTTATTTTTCCCTTTTTATTTCATTTAATATCCAAATGACCAAAATGCCCCTCCTTACTAAACTTTCAAAAAAATTCCTTCCATGTCCTAATTTTGTCCATGAACTTAAAATTGGTCAAAGTACCCTTTAAGACCTCCTAATTAATATGTCAAAGCAATTTTATACTAAAAACTTCTAGAATGCAAGTTTTGCAACTTATTCGATTTAGTCCCTAACTTTAAATTAAACTCGTTATGCCAAAAATTTCTTCACAAAATTTTCACACAATTATGCAATCATATCGTAAACCTCAAAATAGTTATAAAATAATTATTTCTATCTCGGATTTGTGGTCACGAAACCATTATTCCGATTAGGCCTTAATTCGGGATATTGCAACTCTCCCCTCTTTAAAGATTTTCGTCCTCGAAAATCTTACCGGTAAACAAATGTGGGTATTGATTCTTCATAGTTTCTTCGGGTTCCCATGTAGCTTCTTCTATTCCATGCTTTTGCCACAACACTTTCACAAGTGCAATACTTTTGTTCCTTAGCTGTTTGACCTCTCGAGCTAAAATCTTAATCGGTTCTTCTTCATAGGTCATGTCTGGTTGTAGTTAAATTTCTGTCGGTGAAACCACATGTGAAGGATCTGAACGATACCGACGTAACATAGACACATGGAATACATTATGAATCTTCTTCAATTGAGATGGCAATGCTAACCGATAGGCTACCGATCCAACTCTTTCAATTATTTCATACGGCCCGATAAAACGTGGACTTAATTTGCCCTTCCGTCCAAATCTGAGAACTTTCTTCCATGGAGACACTTTTAAAAATACTTTATCACCAACTTGAAATTCAATGTCTTTTTGTTTTAAATCTGCATAAGATTTCTGTCTATCTGAAGCAGCTTTCAAACAATCTCGAATTATCTTCACTTTTTCTTCGGTTTCTTTTATTAGATCAACTCCATAGATCAAATTTTCCTTGAGTTCAGTCCAATACAAAGGTGTTCGACACTTACGACCATACAATGCTTCATAAGGTGCCATCTTCAAACTCGTCTGATAACTATTATTGTAAGCAAATTCTACCAACGGTAAATATCTTTCCCAACTTCCTTGAAATTCCAATACACAACATCTAAGCATATCTTCAAGAATCTGAATTACTCTCTCTGATTGCCCATCAGTTTGTGGATGGAAAGCAGTACTAAAATTTAACTTCGTACCTAACGCGTCTTGCAATTTTTTCCAAAACCGCAACATAAACCTCGGATCTCTATCTGAAATGATCGACAATGGTATTCCATGTAGTCTAACAATTTCTCTAACATACAGTTCAGCCAACTTGTTAAGAGAATAATCCATATGTACTGGGATAAAATGAGCCGACTTAGTTAATCTGTCAACTATTACCCAGATTGCATCTTTCTTTCCTGGAGTCAATGGCAACCCTGAAACAAAATCCATAGTAATCCGATCCCATTTCTATTCAGGAACCATAATAGGCTGAAGTAATCCCGAAGACACTTGGTGTTTAGCTTTCACCTATTGACAAATTAAGCATTTTGATACAAACTCGGAAATATCTCTTTTCATTCCACTCCACCAGTACATTTTCTTCAAGTCATTATACATTTTTGTACTGCTCGGATGAACCGCCAAACAGCCATTATGTGCTTCATGCAAAATATTTTGAATCAATTCATCATTTTTCAGTACACAAATCTGATTTTTAAACATCAAGCAACCATCAGAACCGATTCTGAAATCTGATCCCGTATCAGCTTCACACTGTTTTCTCTTGGCTTGCAAATCTTGATCATTTTTCTGAGCTTCAGAAATCTCTTGTAAAAACATCGGTCTTGCTCTTAACTCTGCGAGAATCGAACCATCATCTGACATTTTCAACTGAGTGTTCATAGCTCTCAAAGCAAACAACAACTTTCTGCTTAAAGTATCGGCAACCACATTCGCTTTTCCCGGATGATAATCAATAACAAGCTCATAATCTTTCAATAACTCCAACCATCTTCGCTGTCTCAAATTCAAGTCTTTTTGTGACATCAAGTACTTAAGACTTTTGTGGTCGGTATATACCCGACACTTTTCACCATACAAATAATGTCGCCAAATCTTCAAAGCAAACACCACCGCAGCCAATTCCAAATCGTGAGTAGGATAATTCCTCTCATTAGATTTTAACTGCCTCGAAGCATAAGCCACCACTTTTCCTTCTTGCATAAGTACACACCCCAAACCATTTAGAGAAGCATCACTATACACCACAAATTCTTTACCTGATTCGGGCTGTACTAACACTGGTGCCTCTGTTAATAAATTTTTCAATTCTTCAAAACTCTGTTGACATTCTTCCGTCCATTCAAATTTAACATTCTTTCAGAGTAGTCTAGTCATAGGAGCAGCAATTATAGAAAATCCATTTACAAACCGCTGATAATACCCAGCTAGCCCCAAGAAACTTCTAACTTCGGTTACATTTTTCAGTGGTTTCCAATCAACAATGGCTGAAATTTTACTAGGATCAACCCGTATACCATCACTTGAAACAATATGACCTAAAAATCCAACTTCCCGGAGCCAAAATTCTCTTTTACTAAATTTAGCATACAGCTGCTTATTTCTCTAAGTTTGCAAAACTATCCTCAAATGCTCAGCATGCTCTGTCTCATCTTTTGAATAAATTAAAATATCATCTATAAACACCACAACAAATTTGTCCAAGTATGGCCGAAATTTGCAATTCATTAAATCCATAAACACAGCAGGAGCATTTGTCAACCCGAATGGCATAACTAAAAATTCATAATGACCGTACCTTGTTCTAAAAGCAGTTTTAGGCACATCGGACTCTTTTACTCACAGCTGATAATACCCAGATCTCAAGTCAATCTTTGAAAACCATGTCGCTCCTTTTAGCTGATGAAACAAATCATCAATTCTTGGCAACAGATACTTGTTTTTGATTGTCACCTTGTTTAACTACCGATAATCAACACACAACCTCATAGAACCATCCTTCTTTTTCACAAATAACACGAGAGCACCCCAAGGTGAAAAACTCAGTCTCACAAAGCCTTTATTAGTCAACTCTTGCAACTGCAACTTTAACTCTTTTAACTCTGTTGGTGCCATTCTATATGGAGCAATCGAGATCGGAGTTGTTCCCGGTATCAAATCAATACCAAATTCTACTTCCCTGACTGGAGGCAAACCCAGCAATTCTTCTGGAAATACATCCACAAATTCACACACAACCGGCACTAATTCAACTTTCTTTTTAACTTCTTTTGTATTAATTAAATATTCCAAATAAGCTTCATAACCCTTTTCTTTGCAATTTATTATAGCATCATGCAACGTCAACCAATCCATACCCAAAATAACATCGAACTCATCAAACGGCAACAACATCAAGTCGGCCCGAAAGTAATGACCCCGAATCATTAAAGGACATTTCTTGCATACTTTATCAACTATCACATATTTGCCTAAAGGATTCGACACTCTAATCATAAATTCTGTGTTCTCAACAGGTATATTCATGCTAGACACCATGTTGTAATATACCGAATTAAGGCCTAATCGGAATAGTGGTTTCGTGACCAAAAATTCGAGATAGAAATAATTATTTTATAATTATTTTGAGGTTTATGATATGATTGCATAATTGTGTGAAAATTTCGTGAAGAAATTTTTGGCATAACGAGTTTAATTTAAAGTTAGGGACTAAATCGAATAAGTTGCAAAACTTGTATTCTAGAAGTTTTTAGTATGAAATTGCTTTGAAATATTAATTAGGAGGTCTTAAATGGTACTTTGACCAATTTTAAGTTCATGGACAAAATTAGAACATGGAAGGAATTTTTTCGAAAGTTTAGTAAGGAGGGGCATTTTGGTCATTTGGATATTAAATGAAATAAAAAGGGAAAAATAACACAAAATTGGTTATCATCTTCCTTAGTTGCTACCGAATGCTCCCTCTCTCCATATCTAGGGTTTCTTCAACTTTCAAGCTTCATAGTAAATGATTCCAAGCCCTGTTTTTAATGATTTTTACGTTTTTGAAATCCCGGTAACTCGGTATAGCTTATGATAGTAATATTTTGAGTTAGAGTTCATATTTGGAAAAATACCCATAGGTGAAATTTGTGAATTTTGATGTTTTATGATAGAATATGAGGTTTTAAATTATGTTGGACAACTTGTGCTGCTCGGTTTTGAGTGAAAACGAGTAAAAGAGCTTAATCGGCAAAAATACCTAATAGTCATAAGTACATGTTATAGTGAGAATTTGATGTTGCCATAGAAGGGAAAAGTGATCAGCATGTTATAAAACATAAGAATAAGGAATTAAGTTTAATTCCCGAGATTTAGGGCAAAAGTGTAAATATGCAAAAGTTTAGGGGTAAAATTGTAATTTTGCTAAAATTTGAATTAAAGACTAATTTGATAATGTGAGTATTAAATAATCTAAATGTGTTATTTTAGATCAAGAAAGACGTGGAATCGACCCCAATCGAGGAAAAGAAAAGATTGTGGACTAAATTGCAAAATCATTATATTTTGGTACCAAGGTAAGTTCATGTGTGAATAATGTAGAATAATTGTTATTTATAAGTTATTGATGTTAATTATATGATATGCTAATTTTTATCATGAAATATATGCTTTGTGGTTATTTTCGAATAAAATGAAAATTATGTGTATTATTTGTTAAATATAAAGTGCTACCGAGTATTGGTTTCGGTATTTTACGGAAGATGGCAAGGATATGTGTTTGATGAAAATCCCATTTGAACCTTAGGAATAGATTAGGATACAAGTGACATGTCACTAGGATGGTTGAGCATCCAAACTCGTTGAGTTGAGTCCGAGTTCACTTACGGATGCGAATGTTCGAACTCGTTGAGTTGAGTCCGAGTTCATGAGATGTAACTAGGCATCCGAACTCGTTGAGTTGAGTCCGAGTTCACTTATGGATGCGAACACCCGAGCTCATTGAGTTGAGTCCGGGTTCACTTAGGGGCGAGTTACATGATTTCTTGATTACATATGTGGCACTTATGTGCAAATTATCCATGTATCCGAGTTATATTCCGATGTGTTCAACAGGTAAAATTTCTAGTGAAATGGAAGAACACTTAAGATGTAAGTGACGTTTTGGTAAGTGTTGGGAAATGGACACTTTGGACAGGTATGTACTTAACCCTCGGGTTGAAAATAGATACAACAAGGATAAGGTGGTAAGATGATGAATGATGTTTAGAAATGTGATATATGTTTTGGTGATACTATGCTAAGGTTGTTTTGTATAATTGTATTGTTATGTTACTTGTTATTTGCATATGAACTTACTAAGCATTTATGCTTACTCCCTCATTTTTATTCACTGTAGTTTTGAACAAGCCGGCTCGGGAATCGGGACAGGTCGAAGGTTCGATCACACTATCCGAAGGACATTTTTTGGTAAATGGCTTGTAAAACTTAAGTATGGCATGTATAGCAATATACCTATTTCGTGTAAATAATTTTGTGATATGGCGGTGATTTGGTTGAGAAAATGCTTGATAATGATAGGTCATGGAAATGACTAATTTAGACCATGTTTGATGTCATGGAAAGTTAATAGGTTATCTAGTCCATAAAAACTCATGAAAAGATGAAATTTGACATAAACAGAACATTGCAGCAACACTGATGTGAGTTTTAAAATTTACTAAAAATCATAGAAATCGAATTTGGTGATGGGTTAAATATGAAAATGAATCCCGATATGTCTATTTTCACATAAAATAAACGAAACCGGTAAAAGAATTATATGTTAGAAGATATTTGAATTTTTGAGAAACAGGGCCAGAGTGATTTCTGGATCCCCTGTTCCAACTTTAAGAATTCACCATAAATTGTAAAACAAAAATTAGGTGTTGTATTTTTATTATTGGAATCCTTATTGAGTCTAGTTTCAGGATAAACAAACGGCACAGTCATATAAATTCTGCACAGAGAGATATATGGTTCGTAGTAAACATAGGTCAGTCTAGCCAAGTCCTGAAATAGGGGTAAATTTAACTAATAAACTGTACTAATTAGCCCAACCAAAAATTCTAGAAAAAATTTAGTAAATATATATATATGAGTCTATATTTTGGGAAAATTTACAGATCTTGATTTCGTGTTTCGTAACTCGAGATATGATTTTTCTTGTAACTGTGATGCGGGTAACTAGAAAGCTGTGAATGTAGAAACAAATGATTCGAAGTTCTTAATTTGATAAATTATGTTCGGTAACACCTCAAGCTCGACTCCGGTGATGGTCTCGGGCGTGGGGGCGTTACATTTAGAATTTTATCCCTAAACTTTTGCATATTTACACTTTTTCCCCAAATCTCGGGAATTAAACTTAATTCCTTATTCTTATGTTTTATAACATGCTGATCACTTTTCCCTTCTATGGCAACATCAAATTCTCACTCTAATATGCACTTATGACTATTAGGTATTTTTACCGATTAAGCTCTTTTACTCGTTTTCACTCAAAACCGAGTAGCACAAGTTGTCTAACATAATTTAAAACCTCATATTCTATGATAAAACATCAAAATTCACAAATTTCACCTATGGGTATTTTTTCCAAATATGAACTCTAACTCAAAATATTACTATCATAAGCTATACCAAGTTACCGGGATTTCAAAAACGTAAAAATCATTAAAAACGGGGCTTGGAATCACTTACTATGAAGCTTGAAAGTTGAAGAAACCCTAGCTATGGAGAGAGGGAGCATTCGGCAGCAACTAAGGAAGATGATAACCAATTTTGTGTTATTTTTCCCTTTTAATTTCATTTAATATCCAAATGAACGAAATGCCCCTCCTTACTAAACTTTCAAAAAAATTCCTTCCATATCCTAATTTTGTCCATGAACTTAAAATTGGTCAAAGTGCCATTTAAGACCTCCTAATTAATATTTCAAAGCAATTTCATACTAAAAACTTCTAGAATGCAAGTTTCACAACTTATTCGATTTAGTCCCTAACTTTAAATTAAACTCGTTATGCCAAAAATTTCTTCACGAAATTTTCACACAATTATGCAATCATATCATAAATCCCAAAATAATTATAAAATAATTATTTCTATCTCAGATTTGTGGTCACGAAACCACTATTCCGATTAGGCCTTAATTCGGGATATTACAGAATTTAACTACTTAAGTTAAAAAACAAAAGATTACTACTAATGTAACACCATTTACCCGTATCCGTCGCCAGAACAGGTTACGAGGAATTAACAAATTATAGTATATACTATTAAATAAAACCCAAACAAAAATATGGCGTGCAATTTGATCACGAATCATTATAACATATGCCATTAACCATACAAACCAATTTCGAAGGCTTCGTACAAAATGATTAGTTTGATACTATAATTAATATTTTAAACCTAGACAATTATGACACGTAACAAAATAACTAAGTCTGCTATACATGCCATATTTCAAAATGTTGAGTTCAAATACCAAGAGTATTGATAGTGCGGACGGATCTTCAACGATCTCTAACTCCTGTGCTAGCTGGATGACACTATAAGACAAAGGAGAGAAAAGAAAGTAAGCCTATAGCTTAGTAAGTAAGTATATAAATAACAAATAAGGAATCTAATATGTTTACAACATAACTCAATTATATCATATTTTTAATTTTACTATTTACTACGTTTTGATCAAGCTGTCCCTTTTGCGTCATGATCACTAAATAAATCATAACTCGAGTTACGAAACTTGAAATTCAAATCCGTAAAATTTCCCTGAATATAAACTCATAAAATTTCTTACTAATTTTTTTCTAGTGTTTTTGGTTCAGCCAATTAGTACAGTTTATTAGTTAAAGTTTCCCCTATTACACAGCTCAACCAATCTGACCTATTTTCACTACGAATTGAATTTCTCTCAGTACACAATTCAAATAACCATGAAACCTGTTTCATTTAAAACTAGACTAAATAAGTAATTTATGCATATAAACTATGTTTCTTAATTTGTTTTGTACCATTTTTAATGATTTTTCAAAGTTGGAACAGGGGATCACATAGTCATCCTGAGCAAGTCACACACAATTGCAAACATATAAAAATATAGAATTCCACTGCTTGCTCTGTTTATTTTATATGAAAATAGACTCATTAAGCTATAATTTTACATCTCATTCAACCTCTAATTAAATTCTTTCTATTTTTGGTGATTTTTCAAAATCACGTCACTCCTATTGTCCAAAACAGTTTTAATGCTAATTTCACTCTTTCACACATTCTTTGTACTAACCTCATTTTAACTTATATATATATCACAAATCATTTTCACCATATTTCATACGTCACGAGTATAGGCCCATGACTACAATGTCACCACAAAGCCATCCTGTTGAACAATTCGGATTAATCCACGATACTTGATGGTTTCAGCACATAGCCCCACCATCATATTTCATTTAATTCGGCTCTCTTGTACACATGGTGAACACTTAGTACCACTCATGCGACCTAGCCGATTTGTCTCGTAGCTCTCTTGTCTACATGGTGTCCTTAACTTGGAATCACGCATGCGACCTAGCAACATTTATCTCTCCCGTAGCTCTCTTGTCTACATAGGATACATCCCGTATCACACATGTGACCTAGCTACTACATAGTATCTCGTAGCTTTCTTGTACACATGATGTGCACTCAGCACCATACATGTGACCTAGCTACGCTCCCTCTATTTTATTCGATCTTTCCGAATGTTCAACCGGGATCTCTCTCTCTATTACTTATTTCAATTTTTCCAATAGTCGATTTATACTTCAACATCAGCTAGTATATATATATAATAGGCTGAAATATAAGAATGCAAATGAAATTAATGTATTATTTATATACAAACTTACCTTGGTGCAAAATATGGGAATTTTGCAATTTAGTCCAAAACTTTCTCCTTCCCCCGTTCGAGGTCGATTCCACGCCTTTCTTGATCTATAACAACATATTTAGCTCATTTAACACTCGAACTATTTATTTTAATCCAAAAATCACATTATACAAAAATTACATTTTTGCCCCTAACTTTTACAAAATTATGATTTTTCCCCAAGGCTCGGAAATTTAATTTCAGCCCTTATTCTTATGTTTAATGACCTACTTATCATTTTTATCTTCTATAGCAACATCAAATTCTCACTCTAACTCATAGTTATGAACAATAGGTATTTTTATCGATTATGCCGTTTTGCTCGTTTTCGTTAAAAATCGCTTAGAAAAGATCATTCTCCTAACTTCAAACATTCATATTCTACCATCAAACAACAAAATACATGCCTATCATTCATGGGTAAATTTTTAAACATAAACCCTAACTTGAAATAATGGTAGAAATAGGTAAACCAAGCTACGAGGATTTCAAAAATGTGAAGAACATTAAAAACGGGGCTTGAAATCACTTACTATGAAGCTTGAAAGTTGAAGAAACCCTAGCTTTGGAGGAGAGCAAATTTCGGCAGCAACTAGTGAATATGATGACCAATTTTGTGTTATTTTTCCATTTTATTTCATTTAATATACAAATGACCAAAATGCCCTTACTACTAAACTTTTAAAAAATTTCCCTTCATGTCCAACTTTTGTCCATAACTTAGAAATTGGTCAAATTGCTATTTAAGACCTCCTAGTTAATATCTCAAAGTAATTTCATACTAAAAACTTCTAAAACACGAGTTTTGCAATTTATTCGGTTTAGTCCCTAATCTCAACTTAAGCGCTCAATGCATAGAATTTCATCACGAAATTTTCACGAAATCATGAAATCATATCATAAACCCCAAAATAATTATAAAACAATTATTTCTATCTCGAATTTGTGGTCACGAAACCACTATTCCGATTAGGCCCTAATTCGTGTTGTCACAATTCTCCCCCTTTTAGAGATTTTCATCCCCGAAAATCTTACCGGTAAAGAGGTTCGGGTACTGTTTCCTCATAGCTTCCTCAGGTTCCCACGTAGCCTCTTCTATCCCATGTCTGTGCCACAATACTATCACTAAGGCTATACTTTTATTTCTTAACTGTTTAATTTCCCGAGCCAAAATCTTTATTGGTTCCTCCTCATAGGTCATATCCGGTCGAATCTCAATTCCTGATGGAGAAATCACATGTGAAGGATCAGAACGATAACGTCGCAACATTGATACATGAAACACGTTATGAATTCTTTCTAACTCTGCCGGTAAGGCCAACCGATATGCCACTGGTCCAATCCTCTCAGTAATCTCGTACGGCCCAATAAAACGCGGACTCAACTTACCTTTTCGGCTAAATCTCAGAATCTTTTTCCATGGTGACACCTTCAAGAACACTTTATCACCCACCTGAAATTCAATCTCTTTTCTTTTTAAATCTGCATATGACTTTTGTCGATATGAAGTAGCTTTCAAGCAATCCCGAATTACTTTTACTTTCTCTTCGGTTTCTTTAACTAGATCAATTCCATGAATCTGTTTCTCACTAAGTTCGGTCCAATATAAAGGAGTCCGACACTTGCGACCATACAAGGCTTCGTACGGTGCCATTTGTATACTTGACTGATAACTGTTATTGTAGGCAAATTCAATCAAAGATAGATATTTCTCCCAACTACCTCCAAATTCTAAAACACAGCATCTAAGCATATCCTCGAGTACCTGGATTACTCTTTTCGACTGACCATCTGTTTGTGGATGAAACGCGGTACTAAAGTTCAATTTTGTACCCAAAGCTTCTTGTAACTTTTTCCAAAATCTCGAGGTAAACCTTGGATCTCTATCTGATATTATAGACATAGGTACTCCGTGCAACCTCACAATTTTAGCAATATATGATTCAGCTAATTTATCAAGTGAGTAATCGGTACGTACTGGTATAAAGTGGGCTGACTTTGTTAACCTATCAACCACTACCCAGACAGCATCCTTCTTTTTAGGAGTCAAAGGCAAACCGGTTACAAAATCCATGGTAATCTTGTCCCATTTCCACTCAGGCACCATTACTGGTTGAAGTAGTCCTGAAGGCACTTGATGTTTAGCTTTTACTTGTTGACAGATCAAACACTTAGTTACAAATTCGGAAATGTCCCTTTTCATACCTGGCCACCAATATAACTTCTTTAAATCATTATACATTTTTGTGCTACCAGGGTGAACTGATAAACAGCCACTGTGAGCCTCATGTAATATTTTCTAAATCAATTCATCATTTTCGGTATACATATCCTGTCTCGAAACATCAAACAGTCGTCTGGTCCAACTTGAAAATCTGAGTCGTAACCTGATTCGCATTGAGTTCTCTTGGTTCGTAACTCACTATCGTTCTTTTGAGCATCACAAATCAACTGAAGAAATAACGGTTTAGCCCTCATCTCTGCTAAGATTGACCCATCATCAGACAATGCTAACCCCGTATTCATGGCTCTCAAAGTAAAAAGAAATTTCCTGCTCAAGGCCTCAGCAACTACATTTGCTTTTCCCGGATGATAATCAATCACTAGCTCATAATCCTTTAATAATTCAAGCCATCTCCGCTATCGCAGATTCAAATCCTTTTGATTCATCAAATACTTCAAACTTTTGTGATCAGTAAAAATTTAGCATTTTTCACCATACAAATAATGTCGCCAAATCTTCAAGGCAAAGACAATAGCGGCCAATTCCAAATCATGTGTAGGATAGTTCTTCTCATACGGTTTTAACTGTCTCGAAGCATAAGCTACCACTTTACCCTCTTGCATCAACACACATCCAAGGCCTGTCAATGATGCATCACTATAAATTACGAACTCCTTCCCTGGCTCGGGCTGTACTAAAATTGGTGCTTCAATCAATCATGCTTTCAACTTTTTAAAACTCTGCTGACATTTATCAATCCATTCAAACTTAACATTCTTTTGCAACAACTTAGTCATAAGAGAGGCAATCATCGAAAATCCTTCAATAAAACGTCTATAATACCCGGCCAAGCCTAAAAAGCTTCTAACCTCGGATAAATTCTTTCGCGGTTTCCAATCAACGATCGCGGAAATCTTGCTCGGATCCACCCGAATACCATCACCTGAGACTATATGTCCCAAAAATCTGACTTCACGAAGCCAGAACTCACTTTTACTAAATTTAGCAAACAGTTTCTTTTCTCTCAAGATCTGCAATATGGTTCTCAAGTGTTCGGCATGTTTAGACTCATCCCGAGAATAAATTAGAATGTCATCTATAAACACTACTACAAACTTATCCAAATATGGCCGAAAGATCCGGTTCATCAAGTCCATAAATATAGATGGAGCATTTTTTAAGACGAAAGTCATCACAAGAAACTCATAATGTCCATACCTTGTCCTAAAGGTGGTTTTCGGCACATCCGACTCCTTAACTCTCAACTGGTAGTAACCAGACCTCAAATCGATCTTTGAAAACACTGTGGCCCCCTTTAACTGATCGAATAAATCATCAATCCTCGGCAATGGGTACTTGTTCTTTATAGTCACCTTATTAAGCTGACGGTAATCAATGCAAAGCCTCATTGAACCATCCTTCTTCTTTACGAACAATACAGGAGCACCCTAGGGAGAGAAACTCGGTCTCACAAATCCCTTATCTATTAACTCTTGCAACTGAGCCTTCAATTCTTTTAATTCAGTTGGAGCCATTCTATATGGAGCAATCGAGATCGGTGCAGTACCCAGCAACAAATCAATGGCAAACTCTATCTCTTTGTTCGGAGGCAATCCAGGCAATTCCTCTGGAAATACATCTGGAAACTCACAGACTATCGGTACAGATTCAAACTTTAGTTGAGGCAACTCAGTATTCATTACATAAGCCAGATAAGCTTCACACCCTTTCCTCATGTATTTCTGTGCAGACATGTGCGAAATCACTATAGGCAATTTATTTGATTCATCTGTTTTGTAATATCCTGATTTTGGGCCTAGTCGGAATAGTGGTTTCGTGACCAAAAAATCTGAGATAGAAATAATTATTTTATGATTATTTTAAGGTCTATGATATGATTGCATGATTGTGTGAAAATTTTGTGAAGAAATTTTATGCATAAAGTGCTTAAATTGAAATTAGGGACTAAATCGAATAATTTGCAAAACTTGCATTCTAGAAGTTTCTAGTATGAAATTGTTTTGAAATATTAATTAGGAGGTCTTAAATAGAATTTTACCAATTTCTAAGTCTTGGACAAAAATTGGACATGGATGGAATTTTAGGAAAGTTTAGTAGTAAGGGCATTTTGGTCATTTAGGGGTAAAATGAATTAAAATACAAAATTAAAAACCAATTTTGCTCATCTTCAACCCCATGGCCGAATATAGCAAGGAGAAACCATGGCTAGGGTTTTTCAAGCTTCCAAGCTCAATTGTAAGTCCGTTCTAGCCTCGTTTTTAATGATTTTTACGTTTTTGGAGTCCCGGTAGCTCGATTTAGCTTATACTAGCAATAATTTAACCTAGGGTTTATATTTGGAAAAATACACAAAGGTGAAATTTGTGTATTTTGGTGTTTTATGATAGAGTATGAGGTTTTAATTATGTTAGACTTGTGCTACTCGGTTTTAAGTGAAAACGAGCAAAAGGGCTTAATCGGTAAAAATACCTAATAGTCATAAGTACATGTTAGAGTGAGAATTTGATGTTGCCATAGAAGGGAAAAATGATCAGCATGTCATAAAACATAATAAAATAGGCTGAAGTTTAATTTACGAGCTTTGGGGTAAAAGTGTAAATATGCAAAAGTTTAGGGGCAAAATTGTAAATTTTCCAAAATATGATTTTGGGTCAATTTGAATAATGTGAGTCCTAATTAGACTATATTTTAAATGATAGAGCAAGGAAAACTGAAATTCGGGCTAAAATGGAGAAAATACCAAGTTGTGGACGAAATGGTAAAAGTAGCCATTTTCGCATACGAGGTAAGTTCATGTGTAAATGTAGTAACATAATTGTCATTTTAAGCAATTTAATGTTGTTTATATGATATGATGCCGATTATTATCATGAAATATTATGCTTTGTGGTTATTGTTGAATAATATGTAATTATGTGAATTACTTGATGAGTATGAACTATCACTGAAGTATCGATTTCGATATTCCGTGGAAGATGGCAAAGATGTGAGATCGAGGAAAAAAGCCCGTTTGAACCTTAGGAATAGATTAGGATACAAGTGGCATGTCACTGGGATATTTGGGCATCCGAACTCGTTGAGTTGAGTCCGAGTTCATTTATGGATGCGAGCGTCCGAACTCATTGAGTTGAGTCCGAGTTCGTGAGATGTAACTAGGCATCCGAGCTCGTTGAGTTCAGTCCGAGTTCACTTATGGATGCGAACGCCCGAGCTCATTGATTTGAGTCCGAGTTCGCTTATGGGCGGGTTACATGGTAGCTTGGCTACATATGTGGTACTTATGTGCAAACTTTCCATGTATTCGAATTATATTCCGATGTGTTCAACGGGTAAAGTTCTACTGAAATGGAGGAATACTCAAGATGAAAGGGACGTATTGGTAAGTGTTGTGAAATAGGTACTTTGAACAGGTATGTACTTAACCCTCGGGTTGAAAAATCGATATAACAACAATATGGTAAGATGATAAATGAAAATGTGATATGAATTTCTTGGTGATGATTATGCAAATGATGTTTTATGTTTGCTTATATGGTTATGTTACTTGCTATTTGCATGTGAACTTATTAAGCCTTTATGCTTACTCCCTCCTTTTCATTCCTTGTAGTTTTGACAAGCCAGCTCGGAAATCGGGAACGGTCGGAGGCTCGCTCACACTATCCGTATACCATCTTGGCATAATGGCTTGTATATTTTGAGTATGGCATGTATAGCATTATAATCATTTTTTCTATATGGTCTTATGATATGGTTATTGAGTGGTATGGAAATGCTTGGTAATGATTAGCCATTGGAATGGCTAATCATGATCATATTTGGTGTTATGTATGTCAAATTACTAGCTAATCCATGGAAACCATGAAATAGGTAAAATTTACCATAAAATAGATTAAGACAGCAGCAGTGACGTGAGTTTGAAAAATCATTAAAAATAGTAGAGATATAATTAGATGATGAATAAAATATGGAATTAAATAATTATGAGTCTATTTTCATATGAATGGAATAAAACAAGTATATGAGTTATATTTTATGAGATGTTTAAATTTTTGTGAAACAGGACTAGAGCGATTTCTGGATCCCCTTTTCTGACTTTAGAAATTCACCATAAATTGTACAAAGGTAATTAGAAATCATTATTTATATGTACAGATTACTTATTGAGTCTAGTTTTATTAGAAATAAACGGTATAGTCATTGAAGCTCTGTACAGGGAGATATCTGATTCGTAGTAAACAGAGGTCAGAGTAGTCAAACCCTGAAATAGGGGATACTTTAACTAATAAACTGTACTAATTGGCCAGACCAAAAATTCTAGAAAAAAGTTAATAGATAAATATATGAGTCTAGTTTCAGGAAAAATTTACGGAATTGGATTTTGAGTTTCGAAACTCGAGATATGATTTTTAAAGCGACTGTGATGCAGTTAGACAGCTTGTCTTGAAATTTTAAAAGAAATTGTATGAGCTGTTTAAGTAATGAATTAAGTCCGTTAACACCTCGTGTTCAACTCCGGAAATGCTCTCGGGTATGGAGCGTTACATTTAGCGGTATCAGAGCTGGTTTAGTCGGTTCTCGGACTAACCTAGCATGTGTAAAAGTTTAGCTATACATGTCACTGATCTGTGATAGTGTGATATCTTCCGATGCATATGAGTACCGTCTTATTTAGACAGGGTACTCTCCAACCGAGCTGCACCGACCATGTTCAATGTTATGTGAAGGTATTTGAGTAAAATTATGATTATGATAAGTCTCGGTTCAGAAAAGTATGAATAAATGTTTATGATACATATGTGATAAATATCCATATTTGGTTAATGCTCATATGATGTAGTGTATGTGGCTTACTTAATAAGATGAATGGAATAAATAGAAAGTAGTAGAGGTATGAATAAAGGTCATAATATTATGATACGAATGAAAATGTCCTTGTCTTGATTGGATGTCGAATGTTGATGAATGTTAATGGTATATAATTTTTATGAGATAAAGGATTATAATGAAATGAACTTATCTATGTTAAATTGTTGGACTGAATTATATGATTGTAATGATATGTACATGATGATGCACGAAATGAAAGTTGTGATTGTGATGCAAATATCTATGTTTGTTTGGCCTTATATGATGTCATGAGCATGAATTAATTTAATTAAATGAATGGATAAGTAAAGCTATCTAGAAAACATAGAATGTATGCATAAGTATATTGTCTAAATGGGACAATAGGAAAATTCGTGTAAGCCAACATGAATGTTGCATTGCCTGAATGAATGACATGATTTTGATGATGTTGCTATGATGATGGAAGTTGTGTCATATGTGTATGTATAAGAAAGTCGAGTCAGAGGTCCTACAACCCCTCCCCCTTACCGAAGTGGTACTTATAATGGAATTTCATGAGATTTGTATTGAATAAGTTTCCGGTTGAGAACCCAAAGAGTTCAGTGATAGAATAATTATAAGTATGATCAGAGATTGAAAATGAGCTGATAAGTAAAGTCAGAGCCAGTAAAGTATCGGATTGATATAAAGATTATTGGAATTATGCACTGTCCCAGTTAGAGAAGGGATTCTCTTTGGTAAATCGAATTACTCATGTGCAAGGTCGAGACAAGTGTAAATCGAAATTTATTCAGAACTGGCCTTCTTTAGTGAATTGTTTAATATGAAATTTGTGATGACAGAACTAGTTGGGGAAATGATATTTGAAATGTGAACTATCTGAGTGTGACAGTTATGACTGGATAGATTTAGCAGTCTCTTTTGAAATGTTCTATGTGTTTACCCGTTCTCAGAAATATTTCTATGGCTATTGATCTTCTGAAGAAATTCTTGTTATATGGGAATGTCTTCTAATTCTGGTGTTGTATGAATGCGTTGGTAGTCTGACTGGTTTATAATTTATATTGCTCTATTTCATCGGGTATTCTATTTCATTTCGTCTAATAAGAATTGATGAGAGAATACGTATGATATTATGATTCTGTTTCTTCTACTTGATGCTTCATCTAATATATATGTTAGGGAAGATATATTGATCTTGTTATATTTGATTTCAGTGGGATTAAATGATGTTTTCTTCTGGACTTTCTTTCTTTGAAGAATTATCGGGGTATTCCGTATTTTCTCTATGAGTTTGGTTTTCGATTCTCTGACATAGTATCATATCTTGGGTTTCTTTATCTTGGATCTCTTTATTCTGGATTTCTTTATTCCGGGTTTCTCTATCTTGGATTTCTTTATTCGGTTTTCTTGTTATCTTTGTTCTATAATTTGTCAATTATGACTCATGTTCGAAGTACGTTCTTCAGCTCGTGATAATCATGTCAAATATGACTATACTTCTAATTTGATCTTGGTAATGTGGTGATTTTAGTATCGGGATTTTCCTAATTTCTGTGTAAGGATTTGACATCAGTAAAGGCATAGGTGATAAAAGCGCAAGTTTCAGTTGGTATGGTGAATTATTTATTTGAAAGATTTCATGTGACAATTATGTCAGGATTATTTTTCTCAAGTCTGATAATATAATTTCATTTTTGTACTAATAAAAGAGTAAATAGTCTGAACGAGAAGTGTATATTTATTAGAAAGAGTTGGATATTAGTTAAAGTCACTACGAATGATAAGGTTTTCATCTTGTGAAAGCTGAAAAGTTTATTACATGTTGACAAAGTTTGGATAGATGAGAATATTGGTAACCGAAGGGTCTGAACTAGACTAGTCTACATTGAGTAAAGACTTCCTGATTTTCAGTAATGTACTGTTGTTTGAATTGTGATGTGTTTCAAGACAGTGAGGTAATGTGATAGTTTAGAGCATTCGATGTTACATAAAATCAGAGTTGTTAAAGGGGTTAAAGCTGAGCATTGGGATCTATCAAAATTATCCTTGTCAGTGTTGATATTGGGATGGAAATGAGAAGGATTATTCTTGAGGCCATATCAGAATTATTTCCATGGCGGAAAGAGGAAAATGTGATGTATCCTATTGTTAAATGTTTGGCAAGATCTATAAATCATATCTGTATTGAATGAAGTCCTACTCATCAGATTCATGGAATTTCAGGTCTCTTTGATTGTTGGATTTCTTGGAATTCCAGTCTCCATTAATCAAGTTAAGATCCGGGTTTTATGTCATGATATCATGGGAAACTGAGAAGGGTTGAAAATTTAAGAACAGTTGAGAATTGAGACTGTAAGCTTTTAGATCATATGAGAAATTGAAGAGATGTATTGGAGGTACAATCTAAGTGCAAGTTCTTCGGCACCGAATATGAGATTAAAAGTGAAGACCACTTTTCTGGTAAGATTTTCAGGGACGAAAATCCCTAAAGGGGGGGAGAGTTGTAATATCCTGATTTTGGGCCTAGTCGGAATAGTGGTTTCGTGACCACAAAATCCGAGATAGAAATAATTATTTTATGATTATTTTAAGGTCTATGATATGATTGCATGATTGTGTGAAAATTTCGTGAAGAAATTTTATGCATAAAGTGCTTAAATTGAAATTAGGGACTAAATCGAATAATTTGCAAAACTTGCATTCTAGAAGTTTCTAGTATGAAATTGTTTTGAAATATTAATTAGGAGGTCTTAAATAGAATTTTACCAATTTCTAAGTCTTGGACAAAAATTGGACATGGATGGAATTTTTGGAAAGTTTAGTAGTAAGGGCATTTTGGTCATTTAGGGGTAAAATGAAATAAAATACAAAATTAAAAGCCAATTTTGCTCATCTTCAACCCATGGCCGAATATAGCAAGGAGAAACCATGGCTAGGGTTTTTCAAGCTTCCAAGCTCGATTGTAAGTCCGTTCTAGCCTCGTTTTTAATGATTTTTACGTTTTTAGAGTCCCGGTAGCTCGATTTAGCTTATGCTAGCAATAATTTAACCTAGGGTTTATATTTGGAAAAATACCCATAGGTGAAATTTGTGTATTTTGGTGTTTTATGATATAATATGAGGTTTTAAATTATGTTAGACTTGTCCTACTCGGTTTTAAGTGAAAACGAGCAAAAGGGCTTAATCGGTAAAAATACCTAATAGTCATAAGTACATGTTAGAGTGAGAATTTGATGTTGCCATAGAAGGGAAAAATGATCAGCATGTCATAAAACATAAGAAAATAGGCTGAAGTTTAATTTACGAGCTTTGGGGCAAAAGTGTAAATATGCAAAAGTTTAGGGGCAAAATTGTAAATTTTCCAAAATATGATTTTGGGTCAATTTGAATAATGTGAGTCCTAATTAGACTATATTTTAAATGATAGAGCAAGGAAAACTAAAATTCGGGCTAAAATGGAGAAAATACCAAGTTGTGGACGAAATGGTAAAAGTAGCCATTTTCGCATACGAGGTAAGTTCATGTGTAAATGTAGTAACATAATTGTCATTTTAAGCAATTTAATGTTATTTATATGATATGATGCCGATTATTATCATGAAATATTATGCTTTGTGGTTATTGTTGAATAATATGTAATTATGTGAATTACTTGATGAGTATGAACTATCACCGAAGTATCGATTTCGATATTCCGTGGAAGACGGCAAAGATGTGAGATCGAGGAAAAAAGCCCGTTTGAACCTTAGGAATAGATTAGGATACAAGTGGCATGTCACTGGGATATTTGGGCATCCGAACTCGTTGAGTTGAGTCCGAGTTCGTGAGATGTAACTAGGCATCCGAGCTCGTTGAGTTGAGTCCGAGTTCACTTATGGATGCGAACGCCCGAGCTCGTTGAGTTGAATCCGAGTTCGCTTATGGGCAGGTTACATGGTAGCTTGGCTACATATGTGGCACTTATGTGCAAACTTTCCATGTATTCGAACTATATTCGAATTATATCGCGTATCACACATGTGACCTAGCTACTACATAGTATCTTGTAGCTTTCTTGTGCACATGATGTGCACTCAGCACCATACATGTGACAGCCTAAAATTGACCCTAGTCGGGAAGTGGTTTCGGGACCGCTAAACCGAGTCATAAAAATAATTAACCGTCATAATTGATGCTCATTATATGTACATGTGCATGTGTGAAAATTTCGAGTTTGAATTTTGTTTAATTGTAGGTGAATTTTAGTAAATAGGACTTATGTGAGAAAATTTTGAAATGTGATAGGTCAAAGCATAAGGACCTATTAGTGTATGAAATAAAAAGGGGGGACTTGCATGTCAAATTTCCCCCCTAATTAGTAGTGGCTGGCCATGACAAGCATGGTAGACCAAGTGTGATGGGCAAGACATGTCATAGACATGTTGTGTTGGTGCATCATGGGTGGAAAAAAATAAAATAAGGAGCATGGGCATAAAATAATGAAAGGGAATATGATGAAAACAAAAAAAAAGTGTGTGGTTCTTTCCCCCCATTGCCGTGAGTTAAAGAAAAGAAAAGAGAAAATTTTGTTCATCCTTTTTCATCTTCATTTGGCCGAAAATTCTAAGGAAGGAGGAAGGAGTTCTTGCTTCATGTTTGGTTTGGAAGAGGATTAGGAGGAGGTTTGGCCATACTTGTATCTAGATCAAGGTATGTTTAAGGTTGTGCCATGAGATTCATGCATGTTTTTAGTTGCTAGCTTGAGTTCTAATTATCCCATGGTTCAAATCTTTGCTATGTCATGGGGATGATATTCGGCCTAGGTAGATTTTGTGTTAATGCCATTGCATGCTAAATATGAAGCTTGTTAATGATGCATGTGATGGTGGATTGATGATTCTTGAATCTTCTTTTTAGCATTCTTGAGTGACCACATATGTGCATTGGTTGCTAGATGGAGAAGAATCGGCTAGCAAGTTGAGTGCTAAGGCCGAATATAATTTTTGTATATTAATGAGTAATGCATGTGTTAAATTGATGGAAAGGGAGAGGATGCTTTACTAGTGTATATATGTGTGTATTAGCCAAGTTTTGAACTTGAAACAAAAGGGTGTTTAGTCAATACAAGTGACCATACTTGTAGAATGTATTAAGTGTTGAAATCGGCCTCAACATAGACATGTATATTCGGCCATAGGAAGGAGATTGGTGTTGCATGTATTCGGTTAGAGGCAAGCATATTGATGCTTTTATCTTGGCTTAGAAAATTCGGCCAAGGGGGAAAATTAGCTAAAATGTTGAGTTTGATTCATGATTCCGTACATATGTGACTTTAATGTGCATGGTTATTTGAATGATGTCCGGGCTAAGTCCCGAAGGCTTTGTGCTAAGTGACCATATCCGGACTAAGATCCGAAGGCATTTGTGCGAGATACTAATTCCGGGCCAAGCCCGAAGGCATTTGCGCGAGTTACTAAATTCGGGTTAAGTCCCGAAGGCAATTGTGCGAGTTACTATAACCGGGCTATGTCCCGAAGGCGTTTGAACGAGTAGCTATATCCGGTTAAATTCCGAAGGTACGTGATTTGGGAATGAATGATCTTGCTGTAAAAATTTCAGTAAATACTCTAGAAACATCCCAACATTGAGGTATGTTTCGTATGTGCTTGAATTTAGTTGAGCCCTTACAAATAAGTATTCGCTCAGTTGATAAACGAGCTACCGGCCTTTGGCTAAGTTGATCTTTTGTGTATGTACATAAGGGTTGGTAATGTGAAGCAAGTATGATATCGAAAATTTGTGCATATGAAATTATCCGTTTAGCTATATGAATGCTATACTTTTGCTGTGCTGGAATTCCTTGCTCAAAACTTACTAAGCATAAATTGCTTACTCCGTTTCTTTGATCCTCTGTTTTATAGATTTTGGTTCTCCAGCTATCGGACTCGGGATTTCGAAGTCGAGGTCGCCCACACTATCAAAGCCCCCCCTTTTGGTACAATTTTGGTTGAACTTCGAAATGGCATGTATAGGACTACCCGTTTGTTGTGGGTATGGACCCTTTGGACTTGTATAATTTTGGATAGCCATGCGAAAATGGCTTATATATGTTTGAGTATAATGTTATAATCATTTGGTATGGATATGGTTATTGAGAGGTGTGGATATGCTTGACAAGGATTGGCCATGGGAATGGTTAATCACTATCATAAATTGTGCTATTTATGCAAAAAGGGCTAGTTGAATCATGGAAACTATGAAATAGGTAAAGTCTACCTTAAAGGCAGATGCTGACAGCAGCAGTGATGTAGATTTGGAAAATCACTAAAAATAGTAGGAATGGAATTAAATAGTGAATAAATTATGTAAACGAACCTTGATGAATCTATTTTCATAGGAAAGTAACGAAACAATCATACGGACAGTATGTTAAGAGATATTTAGGTTCTTGTGAGACAGGGCCAGAACAGTTTCTGGATTTCCTGTTACGACTTTGGAAATTCATTACAAATTAACCAGAGACGATTAGGAGTCAAGACATATATGTATAGATTCCTCTCTGAGTCTAGTTTCTATAGAAACAAACGGCATCAGTATTGAAGCCCTGTACAGGGAGATATCCAAGTTGTAATGTGCAAAGGTCAGTGTAGTCGATCCCTGTAACATGGGAGACTTTGACTAATAAACTGTACTAATTGGCCCAACCAAAAATTCTAGAAAAAATATGTAGATGGGCATATGAGTCTAGTTTCAGGGAAAATTTACGGAACTGGATTCCGAGTTTCTGAACTCAAGATATGATTTTTAAAGCGAATAGTACACAGATTGGCAGTGTCTGGGAAATTTTTTTTATAAGTGGTTTAAAGTCTGTTAACACCTCGTGTTCGACTCCGGTGACGGTCTCGGGTTCGGGGTGTTACATTTGATTGGTATCAGAGCTACGGTTTAGTCGATTCTAGGACTACCGTAATGCGTTGGGTCTAGCTATACATGCCATTTTCTGTGATTATTTGATAGTGTGGTGATTTCTGACATTTGCAAATGTGTTTATTTATAGTAATGGATCCCGATCTCGACCGAGCGGTAGCTGATGATCTTGAGAGTGTAGCGCCTGCTCCCGCACAAGGGACAGCACCGGCGAACTCTCAACCTAATGCTAGTAACTCGAATGATGAAGCTAGACAAGCTTTCTATAGCGTGATGAATGATTGGTTCAACCAATACATTCGAACTAATACGGCTGTTCCACAACCTCCATTCCCGACAAATACCACCCCCGCACCTACAATACCTCCGGAAACTGACCAAATAAGGTCAAATAAGCCCCCAGTTGACAGAATCCGAAAACATGGGGCTACTGAATTTAAAGCTACGGATAGTGACGATGCCGAGCAAGCTGAATTTTGGTTGGACAACTCTATCCGGGTACTCGATGAGCTATCTTGTACACCCGATGAATGCCTAAAGTGTACTATCTCCTTGCTACGCGATTCTGCCTACTATTGGTGGAGTACTCTGACTTCTGTTGTGCCCCGAGAGCAAGTAACTTGGGAGTTTTTCCAAACCGAGTTTCGGAAAAAGTATATCAGTCAGAGATTTGTTGATCAAAAACGGAAGGAATTTCTTAAGCTTAAGTAAGGTTCTATGTCAGTTACTGATTACGAGCGAAAATTTGTTAGACTTAGTAGATACGCTCGGGAATGTGTTTCGTCCGAGGCTATCATGTGTAGACACTTCGAGGATGGGCTGAATGAAGATATAAAAATGTTCGTTGGCATTCTTGAAATATGAGAGTTCGTAGTACTTGTCGAGCGAGCTTGTAAAGCCGAAGAGCTTAGAAAAGAAAAACAAAAAGTTGATGTGGGAACTGGAGAGTTTCGTAAAAGATCTTCGGGAAAGTCTCTTCAACAGGCATCGAAGAAATTTCGAGATGATGTGGGCTGGTCGAGAGGCACTTCGGGCGTTTTTAGACGAGATCATGATCGACCCCCTGTGGGTACACGAGGCACTTCGGTCGCCAGTGTTGGGAATGAACGTTGAGACAGAACGAAATGTCGATATTGCGGTAAATGGCATTCGGGGAGTTGTAGATTCCCTGACCGCTCCATTTACAAGTGCGGATCAGTTGACCACTTCATTAAAGATTGCCCGAGGTTGTCTGAATAGAATGTAAATCAGAATGGGAAACCGGGTGCTACCACTGCTTGAGGTAGACCATCTGGAAATACGGGCAATGCTGGTGGTGGTCAGAGAGGATCTAGAGATGCTACGACCAGATCCGAGGCTCGTGCGCCTGCTAGAGCTTATGCTATACGTGCCCGCGAGGATGTTTCTTCGCCTGATGTTATTACCGATACTTTTACTCTCTTTGATACTAATGTAATTGCTTTGATTGACCCCGGTTCTACTCATTCTTACATATGTGAAACCTTAGCATCCAGTAAGACTTTACCTATTGAGTCTACTGAGTTCGTAATTCGGGTGTCAAATCCCTTGGGTCGTTACGTGCTTGTCGACAAAGTGTGTAAGAAATGTCCCCTAGTAATTCGAGGTTCCTGTTTTCCGGCGGACTTGATGCTTTTGCCGTTTGATGAATTTGATGTTATTCTTGGTTTGGATTGGTTGACCGTGCATGATGCAGTTGTGAACTACAAAAGCAAGACTATTGATTTGAGGTGCACAAATAACGAGATAATCCGAGTTGAGTCTACGGACTTAAAGGGGTTGCCAGCTGTAATATCCTCAATGTTGGCCCAGAAATATGTAAGAAAAGGGTGTGAAGCATACCTTGCGTATGTACTTGATGACAAAGAATTAGAAAAGAAACCTGAATCTGTGCTGGTGGTTTGTGAATACCCGGATGTTTTTCCTGAAGAATTACCGGGTTTACCACCTGTTCGGGAGATAGAGTTTGGTATTGAGCTTGTACCTGGGACTATGCCGATTTCGATAGCTCCGTATTGTATGGCACCAACCGAGTTAAAAGAGTTGAAAGCTCAGTTGCAAGAATTGACGGATAGAGGTTTCGCTCGACCAAGTTTCTCACCTTGGGGTGCACCAGTATTGTTCGTGAAAAAGAAGGACGGAACCATGAGGTTGTGCATTGACTATCGTCAGCTGAATAAAGTGACAATAAGGAACAAATATCCGTTACCGCGTAACGATGATTTGTTCGACCAACTGAAGGGAGCCTCAGTGTTCTCAAAAATAGATTTGAGATCGGGCTATTATCAGTTGCGAATTCGAGATTCGGACATATCCAAAACTGCCTTCAGAACGTGATATGGTCACTACGAATTCTTAGTGATGCCGTTTGGACTCACTAATGCCCCTGCGGTATTTATGGATTTGATGAATCGGATCTTCAGACCATATTTGGATCGGTTCGTAGTTGTGTTCATTGATGACATCTTGGTCTATTCAAGAGATGAGACCTAACATGCTGAGCACCTGAGACTAGTGTTGCAAATTTTGCGGGATAAGCAGTTATATGCTAAGTTCAGTAAGTGTGAGTTCTGGTTAAGAGAGGTTAGCTTCTTGGGTCACGTGGTATCCACATCGGGTATTCGAGTTGACCCGAACAAAATTTCAGCCATACTTAACTGGAAACCTCCAAGAAATATTACCGAAGTTCGGAGCTTCCTGGGGCTCGCCGGTTATTACCGACGATTTGTAAAAGGTTTCTCGATGATAGCCACACCAATGACGAAGCTACTTCAAAAGGATGTTAAGTTCGAATGGACGGAGAAATGTCAAAAAAGTTTCGATCAACTAAAAACTTATTTGACTGAAGCTCCAATTTTAGTGCAACCCGAATCAGGCAAAGAGTTTGTCATTTATAGTGACGCATCCCTACTTGGGTTGGGTTGCGTATTGATGCAAGAAGGTCGAGTGGTGGCCTATGCGTCGAGACAATTAAAGCCACATGAGAAAAATTATCCGACCCATGATCTTGAACTAGCTGCCATCGTATTTGCTTTAAAAATATGGCGACATTACTTATTTGGTGAAAAGTGCCATGTATTTTCGGATCACAAAAGTCTCAAATATTTGATGACTCAAAGAGACTTAAATCTGCGACAAAGACGTTGGCTTGAGTTGTTGAAAGATTACGAGCTTGTCATTGATTACCACCCGGGAAAGGCTAATGTGGTTGCGGACGCCTTAAGCCGGAAATCATTGTTTGCTTTACGAGCGATGAATGTGCACTTGTCTGTTCTACCCGACAATGTGTTAGTAGCTGAATTAAAAGCCAAACCATTATTGATTCATCAAATTCGTGAAGCCCAGAAAGTTGATGATGAATTGGTTGCAAAACAGGCTGAGTGTGTTCCGAACAAGGAATCGGAGTTTCAAATTGATGATGATGATTGTTTGAGGTTCAGAAGTCGTTTGTGTGTTCCAAGGAATTCGAAACTCATTTCGATGATTCTGAACGAAGCCCATTGTAGCCAAATGTCAATTCACCCGGGGAGTACGAAAATGTACAACGATTTGAAACGTTGGTTTTGGTGGCATGGTATGAAACGAGACATCTCCGACTTTGTTTCGAGATGTTTAATATGTCAACAAGTGAAAGCGGAACATCAAGTGCCTTCAGGATTACTTCAGCCGATCATGATACCCGAGTGGAAATGGGATCGAGTCACAATGGACTTTGTGTCCGGACTGCCATTGTCAGCAAGTAAGAAAGATGCGATTTGGGTTGTTGTTGATAGACTGACTAAGTCGGCTCACTTTATCCCCGTGCGTACGGATTTTTCATTGGATAAACTAGCCGAATTGTATGTTTCTCAGATTGTGAGATTACACGGGGTACCTATTTCTATCGTGTCGGATAGAGATCCGAGATTCACCTCGCGATTTTGGAGGAAATTGCAAGAAGCTTTGGGTACCAAGCTGCATTTTAGCACTGCTTTTCACCCCCAAACCGATGGTCAATCTGAGCGGATAATTCAGATACTTGAGGATATGTTGAGATGTTGCATCCTCGAGTTCAGTAGTTCATGGGAACGGTATTTACCTTTGATTGAATTCGCTTACAACAATAGTTTTCAATCAAGTATTAAGATGGCACCTTACGAGGCTTTGTACGGTCGTAAATGCCGTACACCATTGTTTTGGACCGAGCTCGGTGAAAGTAAAATTTTCGGAGTTGATTTGATTAAGGATGCCGAACAGAAAGTAAAGGTAATCCGTGAAAGTCTGAAAGCAGCCACAGATCGTCAAAAATCGTATGCGGATTTGAAACGAAAAGACATTGAATATCAGGTGGGAGATAAAGTGTTTCTTAAAGTTTCGCCTTGGAAAAGGTACTCAGATTTGGCCGTAAGGGCAAGTTGAGCCCGAGATTCATTGGGCCGTACGAAATCTCCGAACGAGTTGGTCCGGTTGCGTATAGATTGATTTTGCCCCCTGAACTTGAAAAGATTCACGATGTCTTTCATGTTTCGATGCTTCGACGTTATAGATCCGATCCGTCACATGTGATTAATCCCTCAGAAGTTGAAATTCAATCTGACTTGAATTATGAAGAAGAACCGATTCGTATCCTAGCTCGTGAAGTGAAAGAGTTGCGAAACAAAAGGGTTCCGTTAGTTAAGGTGTTATGGCTCAAACACGGGATCGAGGAAGCTACTTGGGAAACCGAGAGCTCGATGAAAGAACGATACCCAAACTTATTTACCGGTAAGATTTTCGGGGACGAAAATTTCTTAAGTGGGGGAGAGTTGTGACAACCCAAAATTGACCCTAGTCGGGAAGTGGTTTCGGGACCGCTAAACCAAGTCATAAAAATAATTAACCGTCATAATTGATGCTCATTATATGTACATGTGCATGTGTGAAAATTTCGTGTTTGAATTTTGTTTAATTGTAGGTGAATTTTAGTAAATAGGACTTATGTGAGAAAATTTTGAAATGTGATAGGTCAAAGCATAAGGACCTATTAGTGCATGAAATAAAAAGGGGGGACTTGCATGTCAAGTTCCCCCCTAATTAGTAGTGGCCGGCCATGACAAGTATGGTAGACCAAGTGTGATGGGCAAGACTTGTCATAGACATGTTGTGTTGGTGCATCATGGGTGGAAAAAAATAAAATAAGGAGCATGGGCATAAAATAATGAAAGGGAATATGATGAAAACAAAAAAAAGTGTGTGGTTGTTTCCCCCCATTGCCGTGAGTTAAAGAAAAGAAAAGAGAAAATTTGTTCATCCTTTTTCATCTTCATTTGGCCGAAAATTCTAAGGAAGGAGGAAGGAGTTCTTGCTTCATGTTTGGTTTGGAAGAGGATTAGGAGGAGGTTTGGCCATACTTGTATCTAGATCAAGGTATGTTTGAGGTTGTGCCATGAGATTCATGCATGTTTTTAGTTGCTAGCTTGAGTTCTAATTATCCCATGGTTCAAATCTTTGCTATGTCATGGGGATGATATTCGGCCTAGGTAGATTTTGTGTTAATGCCATTGCATGCTAAATATGAAGCTTGTTAATGATGCATGTGATGGTGGATTGATGATTCTTGAATCTTCTTTTTAGCATTCTTGAGTGAGCACATATGTGCATTGGTTGCTAGATGGAGAAGAATCGGCTAGCAAGTTGTGTGCTAAGGCCGAATATAATTTTTGTATATTAATGAGTAATGCATGTGTTAAATTGATGGAAAGGGAGAGGATGCTTTACTAGTGTATATATGTGTGTATTAGCCAAGTTTTGAACTTGAAACAAAAGGGTGTTTAGTCAATACAAGTGACCATACTTGTAGAATGTATTAAGTGTTGAAATTGGCCCCAACATAGACATGCATATTCGGCCATAGGAAGGAGATTGGTGTTGCATGTATTCGGTTAGAGGCAAGCATATTGATGCTTTTGTCTTGGCTTAGAAAATTCAGCCAAGGGGGAAAAATTAGCTAAAATGTTGAGTTTGATTCATGATTCCGTACATATGTGACTTTAATGTCTAATGTATAAATATGGGCTAAGTGCCTTGTGTTCCTCTTTTCGATGCTCAAATGATTAAATCAATTTATTTGTTTAATTAAGCTCAAGAGCAAAGGGGAACTAAATCCGATAAAGGGAAGGAAAAAGTGGTCGAATAGCTATCGGAATCGTTTGACAACACCCGAGGTAAGTTCTTGAGTAAAAGAGCTTAAATTATGATTTGATTAGATCATGTTTTAAGCAAATTAAAATCATGCTCTTTGTGTGGCTATTGAGCCGAAATTGCAAGAATGATAAGTGTCTTGTGTTTGAGTTTTGCTAACGAAAACGAAATACGAATGTGCCATGATTTATTGTTAAATCTGCATGGTTATTTGAATGATGTCCGGGCTAAGTCCCGAAGGCTTTGTGCTAAGTGACCATATCCGGACTAAGATCCGAAGGCATTTGTGCGAGATACTAATTCCGGGCTAAGCCCGAAGGCATTTGCGCGAGTTACTAAATCCGGGTTAAGTCCCGAAGGCAATTGTGCGAGTTACTATAACCGGGCTATGTCCCAAAGGCGTTTGAACGAGTAGCTATATCCGGTTAAATTCCGAAGGTACGTGATTTGGGAATGAATGATCTTGCTGTAAAATTTCAGTAAATACTCTAGAAACATCCCAACATTGAGGTATGTTTCGTATGTGCTTGAATTTAGTTGAGCCCTTACAAATAAGTATTCGCTCAGTTGATAAACGAGCTACCGGCCTTTGGCTAAGTTGATCTTTTGTGTATGTACATAAGGGTTGGTAATGTGAAGCAAGTATGATATCGAAAATTTGTGCATATGAAATTATCCGTTTAGCTATATGAATGCTATACTTTTGCTGTGCTGGAATTCCTTGCTCAAAACTTACTAAGCATAAATTGCTTACTCCGTTTCTTTGATCCTCTGTTTTATAGATTTTGGTTCTCCTGCTATCGGACTCGGGATTTCGAAGTCGAAGTCGCCCACACTATCAAAGCCCCCCCTTTTGGTACAATTTTGGTTGAACTTCGAAATGGCATGTATAGGACTACCCGTTTGTTGTGGGTCATGGACCCTTTGGACTTGTATAATTTTGGATAGCCATGCGAAAATGGCTTATATATGTTTGAGTATAATGTTATAATCATTTGGTATGAATATGGTTATTGAGAGGTGTGGATATGCTTGACAAGGATTGGCCATGGGAATGGTTAATCACTATCATAAATTGTGCTATTTATGCAAAAAGGGCTAGTTGAATCATGGAAACTATGAAATAGGTAAAGTCTACCTTAAAGGCAGATGCTGACAGCAGCAGTGATGTAGATTTGGAAAATCACTAAAAATAGTAGGAATGGAATTAAATAGTGAATAAATTATGTAAACGAACCTTGATGAATCTATTTTCATAGGAAAGTAACGAAACAATCATACGGACAGTATGTTAAGAGATATTCAGGTTCTTGTGAGACAGGGCCAGAACGGTTTCTGGATTTCCTGTTCCGACTTTGGAATTCATTACAAATTAACCAGAGATAATTAGGAGTCAATCCATATATGTATAGATTCCTCTCTGAGTCTAGTTTCTATAGAAATAAACGGCATCAGTATTGAAGCCCTGTACAGGGAGATATTCAAGTCGTAATGCACAAAGGTCAGTGTAGTCGATCCCTGTAACATGGGAGACTTTGACTAATAAACTGTACTAATTGGCCCAACCAAAAATTCTAGAAAAAAATATGTAGATGGGCATATGAGTCTAGTTTCAGGGAACATTTACAGAACTGGATTCCGAGTTTCTGAACTCAAGATATGATTTTTAAAGCGAATAGTATACAGATTGGCAGTGTCTGGGAAATTTTTTTTATAAGTGGTTTAAAGTCTGTTAACACCTCGTGTTCGACTCCGGTGACGGTCTCGGGTTCGGGGTGTTACAATTGCCATGCCTTGGCATGGTCTTACATGGTATCCTTAAACCTTAATGTCATGACATTTGTATCCTACAAATTCCTAAGGTTCAACCGGGACTTTCTAAAATTACTTCTCCGTCAATTCATGCTTGAGTCTTCTTTGAATAATTTCATAAAATAAATATACACATGCTGGAAATTAACAACATTAACATAAAATAATAGAATATTGCATTTATTTACCGCAAACTTACCTCGAAACAAAATACGATCAACTATATCGATTTAGTCCACTATTTTTTTCTTTCCTCGGTCCAACTCTGAATTTCGTTCTTCTTGATATATAATAACAAATTTAGATTATTTAATACTCACATTTATTCAAATAGTCTTTGACTCAAACTTTGGCAAAATTATATTTTTTCCCTAAACTTTTACATATTTACACTTTTTGCCCAAGGCCTGGAAGTTAAACTTCATCCTATTTTCTTATGTTTTATGACATGCTGATCATTTTTTCCTTCTATGGCAACATAAAATTCTCATTCTAACATGTACTTATGAACATTAGGTATTTGTACCGATTATGTCATTTTACTTGTTTTCACGTAAAATCACTTAGCAAAAGTTGTTTAACAAAATTTCAAGCTTCATATTCTACAATAAAACATCAAAATAAACATATTTCACCTATGGGTATTTTTCCAAATATTAACCGAGGTTAAATTATTGCTAGAATAAGCTTAATCAAGTTACCAGGACTCCAAAAACGTAAAGAACATTAAAAATAGGGCTAAAACGGACTTACAATGGAGCTTGGAAGCTCGAAAAACCCTAGCTATGTCTTCCTCATGTGAAATTCGGCCAAGGGGTTGAAGATGGATAAAAATTGGCTTTTAATTTTGTTTTTAATTCATTTTAATAATTAAATGACCAAAATGCCCTTAATTAAAAACTATGGTGTTTTATCTTCCTTTAGGTATTTTTGTCCAAACTAGTATAATGGCCTAATTACTATCCAAGGACCTCCACTTTAAAAACCCATTACTCACAAGTACTTAGTACCTTTGTGAACTAGAACACACATTTTACAACTTTTGCAATTTAGTCTTAAATATCAAATTGGACCCTCTATTGATAAAATTTCTAAACGAAATTTTCACACAATCATGAAATCATGCCATAGACCTTAAAATGATAATAAAATAAATTTTCCTACCTTGAATTTGTGGTTTCACAACCATTATTCCATTTAGGCCCTATTTCGGGATGTTACATGTCCTGCCACTGCTTACCTTTAATTTGCTCAATCCACGTCGGTTTAACTTGAAGTTCTGCCAACAGACTAACATCATCAAATAAGCTGAGATGAGCAAACATCACCCTCAGATCAGTCATAGCCTTACGACTCAGTGCGTCAGCCACCACATTGGCCTTACTAGGGTGGTATTCGATCGAACAGTCGTAGTCCTTAAGTAGCTCGATCCATCTACGCTGCCTAAGATTTAGCTCCTTCTAAGTAAGGAGATACTTGAGGCTCTTGTGATCAATGTAAATGATACACTTCTCCCTATATAGGTAATGCCTCCAAATCTTTAGTGTGAATATCACCACGGCTAACTCTAAGTCGTGCGTCAGGTAGTTCATCTCATACGCCTTAAGCTGGCGAGATGCATATGCTACGACCTTACCATCTTGCATCAACACACATCCCAGAGCAACATGTGATGCATCACTGTAAATAGTGAACTCTTTCCCAAACTCTAGCTATATCAAGGCAGGGGCCTTAGTCAGAACTTTCTTAAGCTTCTCAAAACTCTCTTGTTGCGCATCAGTCCAATTAAACGGCACACTCGTATGTAACAACTTAGTCAGAGGTGCAACAATCAATGAAAACCCCTCAATAAACCGTCGATAATACCCTGCCAGTCCCAGAAAATTACGAATCTTTGATACAATCTTAGGTGGCTTCCAATCCAAAACAGCTGCAATTTTTCGAGGACCAACCCTAATCTCTTCAGCAGATACCACATGGCCCAGAAATGTTACCTCTCGTAACCAAAATTCACTGTTACTGAACTTGGCGTCCAGTTGTTTCTCCCTCAAAATTTGTAGAACAACTTAGAGATATGCATCATGCTCATCTTCAGTTCTCGGATAAACTAGGATTTCATCTATAAAAACCACTACGAAACGATCCAAATAGGGCTGGAACACTAGGTTCTTCAGATCCATAAAAGCTGTTGGTGCATTCGTCGTCCAAACAGCATCATTAGGAACTAATAATGACCATAATGAGTCCTAAACGTTGTCTTATAAACATCAGTCTCTTTGACCCTCAATTGATGGTACCTCGATCGAAGGTCAGTCTTAGAGAAAACCGAAGCTCCTTAAAACTGGTCGAATAGGTCGTCTATCCTTGATAGAGGGTACTTGTTCTTAATAGTCAATTTATTCAATTACCGGTAATCAATGCACATAAGCATGGATCCATCCTTCATTTTTACAAATAAAACCGGTGCTCCCCACGGAGACAAATTAGGGCGGATGAACCCTGGATCCAGTAATTCTTGAATCTGAGCTTTAAGCTCCACAACCTCCTTCGGTGCCATTCTATAAGGGGCGATGGACATCAAAGCTGTACCAGGTAGGAGCTCAATCCAAAACTCAACTTCACGGTTTGGAGGTAATCTAGGCAGCTCATCAGGAAAGACATCCGAAAATATTTAATTGTTCTGATATCCTTAACAAAAGAACCCTCAGAATATAAAACACCGATGTAGGCTAGAAATGCCTCACAACCCTTATGAACCAATTTCTCCGCCTACAGTGTCGAAATCACATTTGAGAAATAATTTCAATGCTCCTCAATTACAACTACCTCATCACCCTTCGTAGTTTTCAGTACCATACGTTTAGTAGTAAATCCAAGTTCACTTGATGTTTAACAAGCCAGTCCATACCCAATATCAAGTTGAATTCTCCAAAAGGGAGTTCCATCAAATCCGCCAAAAAGATGGTTCCTTGAACCGCCAAAGGTACATCTCTGAACAATTTATCTACCCTCACTGACTGCCCTAATGGACTTAATGTAGTAACTTAATTTGCAGTATTTTCAACCAAGATACCCAAAGTCTCAGATACAGTGCATGTTATATAAGAATGAGCAGACCCTATATCAACCAGTGAAGTATAAGGTACATTATGGACCCATGATTACATTCGGAGCGTCTCCGTCCTCTCGGTGACATGCAGCATAAACCAGAGCTAGCTACCTGTCTCAGTATGACCAGCACCTCTGCCTGTTGCCTTCTGACCACGGCCTATACCACCCTTGGCCTGACCACGGCCTCTCGACAGCTGCTGACCACCCTTCGGCGACTGTACATTACCCAAACCTATAGCTCACATCTGCTTGGGCCTCCTTGGGCAATCTCTGATACGTTGCTCTAATGATCCGCACCTCAAACATTCCCCAATCCTTTTAGCATCACCCTAATGGCGTCTCCCACAATCCGCACAAGGCTGCAGTCCAGTAATAGCAACAAGGGTCCCAACTCTAACCAGCCCATCGACTCTGGCATTTTTCATAAATCTCAGAAAATAACTTTAGGGCTTTGAATCCCTCTTGTTCCTACCTCTTTCCTTTTCACGGTTCTGGCGCTCAGCGTGGTTTACATCCTCAGCAATCTTCACCCTATCTACTAAAGTAGCGAAATCTCACCCCCTCTGCGGAGCTATCAAAACCCGTAGACTATCTCTGAGGCCATCCTCAAAATGAATGCAGCGCTCATATTCAGTTGCCACCATCCCACGCGCATAGCGACTTAATCGCAAAAATTCAGCGCCATATTCCGCCACTAACTTATCCCCCTGAGTTAAATTTAGAAACTCTCTCCTCTGGGCATCCATATAACTAGTGCCCAAATACTTTCTCTGGAAAGCAGTCTTGAAAAATTCCTAAGCCAACCGATCGAGCCGAGTTCCCTCTTTAACTGTAAGCCACCACTAATAAGCTTCATCTCGCAGTAGTGACACTGCATCTTTTAATTCTGGTCGGGGGTGTAGTCGAGGTCATCCATGATCCTCTTTGTGGCCTCAATCAATATTCTGCCACATTAAGGGCAACTTTAGCGCTACCCCTAAAAATCTTAGCCCCATTAGACCGGAGTCGTTTCATAACTGACCTACGGCCCACAGAACCAGTATTGGGCCTAGCGACCCTCTCCAGAATCCGTAACATAGCTTGGGATAGTGTGTCGTCCCCAATCATACGATAATGAGACCCAGTCTCAGTCACAGGTGAAGCCGATGCCTTTCTAGCTTCAACATTAGGCATATGGCCCGATGACAAAGACCCAGCTCGAGCACCTCCACGGCCTCCACTGCGGCCTCTCGTACCCCTTCCATGAGTACTTCTGGTGGTCATTATTGATTTGCGTATTATCTGTATTAGCAATTTTATGCATCAGTTTATAGTTTCAATGTTTATTAACAGATATTTTATGAAAAGTAGTATCAATACTTAAGAGTTTATTTTCACAGATCACAGTCGTACTACATTAAACAGAGTGTTTCAATACAATCTACTACCTATAGTAGTCTCAGTATTTCAATTTAAACAGTCAATAGTTTCAGAAGACTGACAGAATAGGTGTCGGAGACTCGGTGTACCACACTTTCAGTAAAACACTTCCAAATATTTCAAATTTGAAATAGTTCTTTTTCAAAATTCCAAGTTTTAGAAGAAACCCAAATCCACAATCGATTTTCACAACCTGGCTTTGATACCACTAAATGTAACACCCCGAATCCAGCCTGGACGTTATGGTCGAATCTGCCGATGTCACATTGAATTGTTTTTCACAAAGCATAATCTCGTTGAAAACCCGTTCTGTATTTGACCTCTTTATGTGATCTTAAGGTACGTTTATTCATTTTCAAAATCAAATTCATTTTTTAAAAGTGAATCATATTAAATTGTTATTAATTTTAAAACATGATTTCTAGCAGAAGCTTTAAAAACATGTTGCGTGAACATGGTGTTTCGAAAAATGTTTGTATTTTTGAAAACCCGTATCCCACTATTAGCATAAATAAATCAAAATAAATAAAACCCCAAAATTAAAGGTTAAAAATTAAAGAAGCCTTATTACAAAACAAATTACCCCAAATAAAACTACTTATAATTTAAACCCAATAAGAAAGTCCGTGCAGTTGTTTGGCCACCTTTAAGTCCCTCGCAGCACCGACCCACCTAAGCTTAGGGATTACCAATACAGATAAACAGATGGATGAGTTATGGAAACTCAGTGTGTAATCCCATATCAACACCAATCCGACATTAAAACAATTGTTTTATGATTATTATAAGGTCTAGGATATGAAAATAAGCATGTTAAAGTTTCATGAAGAAATTCTAAGTATAAGGTGTCCATTTGGTAATGAGGGACCAAATTGAATAAGTTGTAAAACTTTGGTTCTAGAAGAAAATTGTATGAAATTGCTTTAGATTATTAACTAGAAGGTCTTAAATAGAAATTTTCCCAATTTCAAAGTTTTTGGACAAAAAAGGGCATGCATGGAAAAATTTGAAAGTTTAGTAAGGAAGGGCATTTTGGTCATTTGGTAATAAAATTAATAAAAAAGGAAGCAAAATTTAGCCATTTGTTCTCCATGGCTGCTGAATTTTGAAGAGAAACCATAGCTAGGGTTTTCAACATTTCCAAGCTTAATAGTAAATGTTCCCTAGCCTCGTTTTTAATGTTCTTTGTATTTTTGAGATCCTCGTAACATACTCTCTCTATTTCTACCCATATTTCAAGCTAGGGTTCATGTTTAAAAATTTACCCATGCATGAGATGCTTGTGCTTTGATGATTTATGGAGAAATATGAGAGTTTAAAATATAGTAAACAACTTTTACTAAGTAGATTTCCATGGAAATGACTTAAGGGACCTATTTGTAAAAGGTATAAAATGTGTGTTAGAAATGTGAAATAGAGGAAAATGTAGCCTGGTTCAGTTTATGATACTTTCGGCTAGGCTTGGGTATCCAAGAAATTACATGCATTTCATTATACTAGCTTAAAGGACTAATTTGTAAAAATGTGAAATGTTAGGGGCAAAATGACCAATTTGCTTGGGTTGAAATTTAGGCCTAAAACGAATAGTGTGATGTATTGATGATTTATTGTTGCTTATATAGACCTCGAAAGACCAACTTCAGAAGTCGACTGAGGAAAACAAAAGGTTTCGGAGTAACCGAAATTCGAATCTGAAACAATTACCAGGTAAGTTCGCATAACTCGAATGTAAACTATTTTAAATACATTACAGTTGTAAGTTCATGTGTAAATTATAATATTGATATGCAATATACGATAATTCATGAAAAGTTGATGTTAAAATGAAATGTCTCGGTCGAATAAAAAGGATATCTGATGGATTTCTCAAAAATAAATTAATGATAGAAAGGATCTAGCCCGGACGGGTGATCCTATAGTGATCTAGCCTCCCGAAGAATATATGTGCTGAAATGGAGTTAGCTCGGATGGGTAATTCGATTAGGATCTGAATTTAGCTTTGAGTGGCAGATCCGAACTCATAGGAGTATATGTCATTGTAAGGGATTTAGCCTGGACTGGCAATACCAACATTCCTCTATGAGTTTATATTACGGGGGATATAGCCAAGGCTGGTAATCCCATAGTAAGAGTGAGGTTCACAGGAGTGCGTATTTAAAATGATCACTTGCATGATTTGGCGGTAAACGAGATATCCATCGAGATCTCGAGAAAATTAAACAGGTTTAAAATGAGAAATGAAAAAAGAAATGCTTGAATTGATAAGCTTATCTAAGACTAATGTTATAATGTATTTGCCTGAGACTAACTTGATGGTCGAGTGTATGTGATAGGGAAATTATACTATGCATGTTGGCATGAATATCTATTATGATTCTATGCTAAATAATCAATAAGTTTACTTTTCCGTTATCTGAACTTACTAAGCATGTAAATGCTTACTACCTTTCATCTCCCTTGTCTTACAGAGCTCGCAGACTCGTGAAGATTGGAAGACGGTTGGAGTATTGTCAACACTATCAACTTGTCTTGTTTGGGTATATAGAAACTTTTATTTTTTTATAATGGCATGTATAGGATTCTTGGTCATTTTGTTATATGTGTCATTTGGCTAGCCAATGTAATGGTTTAAATGATATGCTTATTCACTTTGTATATGGCCATGAGATATGGTCCATATTGATGTAGGTTGTAAATCTACTAACTGCGCATGTATATGCTTGAATGTTTTCTGAGATGGTTAATGTGGTATACCATGAATGGATTTGTGTAATGTGGCCAAACCACTTGAAGATGGTTTAGGTCATAATTGGCATGATTTATGAAATGAGCTAAGTATACAATATGGTTTGTAAAATTGTAACCCTAAAACAAAGAGGGTACTATCAATATAGGTTAAGAAGAGACTTGAAGCAACATGCATAACCTTGGCTAAAAAGGTTCTAAAGGTACATTTATACCATGATAGATGTCCAAGGAACACATTAGTGTGTATAGATGTTTGAGGGTGACTAAAGGCTTGGAATATAGCCTACAAAAAAGTCCACACGGGTAGACACACGGGCATGTGTCTACCCGTGTGGACTTTTATGTAGGCTTGTCTAGGCCGTGTGTGACACACGGTCAGTCCCCACGGGCGTGTATAGGGCCGTGTGTCCCCTGCACCTAGAATTTTAGGTCAGTATGCATGGTAGTAAACACACAGGTAGAGACACGGCCATGTGTCTAAATTGTGTGGAGGACATGACCTAGCACACGGGTGTGTGCCTTGGCCGTGTAACCCTAAATGAATGATGACGTCATAAACAGAATGTCCAGGCTTTTGCACACGGGCTGTGACATAGGCGTGTCATGGCCATGTGAGGGACATGGGCCAGGGACACGGGCGTGTGCTTGGCTGTGTGAAAGCCCCTGCAAGTTCGAAATGAAAAATAATTCCACAAAGGTGAAGGACACGGGCGTGTCCAATGCACACGGGCATGTTCATTGCCTTCACACGGGGCATGTGAGGTTTAAACCAAGAAATTTTTATAAAATTTTCTTAAGTTCACGGTATAGTCCTGGACCACTTTTAACACATGTTTTGGACCTCGTAAGTCAATAATAATGACAATGTGATTTTGTTTAATTGTTTTTAAATTGGAAATGAAATTTTATAACCAATTTTTCTAGAATGTCCATGTTTGTGTTTGGTAATGCCTCGTGCCTCATCCCAGTCTCGGGTAAGGGTAAAGAGTGTTACAATATCATTTCTGAATTAAATATGATCTGATAGTTATAATTCTGTATCATGTCTTTAAGAATATGAATTCTTCACTTAGACTACCTGCCTGTTCACTCGTAAGCGTACAAGATTTATTTTCCGAACCTACGGATAAACTCAAGTACACATAATTCAATTACTTTCAAGTGAATAACTCAATCAAATTAAACAAATGATTAGATCTCAACTATCAATAATGCAGTTTGAAACAAAAGTGAAAATCAAATATAGTTCCAATAACAACCAATGCAGAATCACAACCTCTATAAATCCGAGATTTGTATAGCAACGTCACTATGATCAAACCAAAAATTATAATCGAAGTAAATATAATTATATCCATTCAATAAATATCTTTCATAGATAACCATATAGAATCATAAGAAAACTGAGATACCGTAATCCCAAATATAATACTTACTGAACTTTTTGATAAAGCACCCATATCAAATGGTAAATATCTCGATGATGTCTCAGAGGAAATCCAGAAGTAAAGCATCACTCATATGCACTGGAATAAATGGTAACAGAAGCAATATAATCTTCATGTATATTCAACAGAACAATAACCAGTAGAAAAAAATACTAACTTCATACAAATTTTACTGTCGACCTTCTATCGACACAATGTAATAGAATACCAGAAAAAGATAGAATAATGTCGATCATAACCCAAACAACCCAACAATGCTTTTGTATATCAGTATATTTAGATAACATTCTCATATGGTAAGAATTTCATCTGAAAATATACAGTTACACATACCTCTAAGGATATATGAACACATAGAATACCCAGAAGAAATCATCGCAATTTACTTCAACGATAATCGTTGCACTCAGCTATCAGTACAATTCTAACTTTATTTCACTATCTAATCCTGTCATCACTAATCCCACATGATCTCATCCATTAATTAAAATCAATTTAGAAGAAATTCTGGTAATACATTCTTTAATTATCATACTTGAATAATTTAGTTAACTGAAGTAAATTCTTCTTTAATAGCGACATTACGTAATCCAAATGATCTTCTAAGCAATCTGTCATCTCTTCTAGAACAGTCTTTACTTGCTAACTCATTCTCATATCTTATCATATTATAATTCATTCAATCCTAGAACACTTTGATTTCACACTTGGGAACTTATTCAATCCTAATATGGTAAATTTCATTATAACTCTACACTGGTAAGGGGCTGAAGGTCGTAAAGCCTCATAATTTTAATTTCACATACAGTCGCATATGACATAACATTTATCAATAACATAATGTTATAAACTATCATTCATACCTTTATGAGTTTCAACTCATCACAAACACATTTTACTCAAATACTTGAGTATCACATTCAGTACTATCAAAATTAGCTTGGTTGGAAAGCACATTTGTCTAATTAAAACAACTCTCATTAGAGTTGGGAGATATCACACTATCATAAGTTAAATATGGCATGTATAGCTAGGCTCACATATGCTACGTTAGTCCTAGAATCAACAAAACTGTAGCTCTGATACCAACAAACGTAACATCCCTAACCCGTAACCATCGCCGGAATAGGTTAAGAGGCATTACCAGACTTGAAACTCAATTTAGAACAATCATTTATCAAATGGTATCTCATTTCAGTAAATATCATTCATTCACATTCAATATGTACTTAAATCGAGCATACAAAGTTTCAATCATGCATTCGGAACTAAATCAGTAACACATGAAAATTTGAAAACTTAGAAAGATTTCAACATTTCAAGTATCACATGCCTGTGTGAACAGGCCGTGTGCCTCACACGGCTAATAGACACGCCAGTGTGGAAACAGCGCATATATACTGACTTGGGTCACATAGCAGACCACATGCCCGTGTGTAGCACTCTATACCCTAACCCACACCAGAGAGGAGTACAAGGCATTACCTAACTTGATCTCATGCATACAACCAATCTCAAGTCACCGAGACTCGATTCAAACTTAAAACTTTTTCAATATCTACCTTAAACTTCTTATTATAGGCCTACGAGTCCCAAATCGATCATTGAAAGCTATTTGGAGCCATTTCAGGTCCTTAAACCAACCCTAAGAAATTTTCCTTTAAAATAGGGCACATGCCCGTATGACCATTTCGACATGATCGTGTTGATGGCCCGTGTGGCTCACATGGCCTAAACACCCCGGAACACGCCCGTGTCCCACACTCGTGTAGAATTAATTTCTAATTCACACTTATAAGGGTTTTCACAGGGCCAGACACACGCCCGTGTCCTTCACACGACCATGACACGCCTGTGTCCTAGCCCGTGTGCAAAAACATAGACATTCTATTTTTGATGTCAGCATGCTCAAAATGCCACACAGCCAAGGCACACGCTCGTGTGCTGGGCCGTGTCCTCCACACGGCTAAGACACATGGCCATGTCGACACACCGTCAGACTACACAGCCATAGAGTAGACCGTGTGTCACACATGACCTAGACACATGCCCGTGTGTCTACCTGTGTGGACAATATAAGGCTATTTACCAAGCCTCATTATCACCCTTACATATATATTTCCATACAAATTCCAACCAATATCGAAACAAGTATAACTCCTATAAATAAATCAGCCAAAATAGACATTCATTCAACTATGAGAATGCATCTTTCATAAACTCAAAATGAATATTAACTATCATTCAAAGCTTAATACAAATTAAATGGTTTCCAACCCGAGCCAACACATTTTTCCAATTCTCAAAGACACAAAATAACAAATTCTAAGTCCTATATATGCCATATTAAAAAATATAAATCCAACTATACCAAATGCTTCGGTTGATAGTGCGATCGATATCTCTGACTTCCGGTGATCCTTGAGTTAGTTAGGTGGCACTAAAAGGAAATGGAAAGGAAAAGGAGTAAGCATAAAGCTTAGTAAGTTGCATATACGTAAGTACACAACAACAACATTTTATCAATGATCCACATGCTCATGATACCAAGGTGGGCATGAACATAACTTACTCATTACCGTCCATACTAGTCACATATTGTTCAATGAGCTCATATCTCATACATACCAATTAGGTACCTATACCACTCACAACACGGTTATACTTTCCTCATTAGTTTAAGAACATAACGTTACTGTTGAACCTTTTGGGACACTACCAGATATTCATTAAGCATCAAACGTGGGTAAGGTGTTGATGCCATGTCCCAAACATGGTCTTACACTAACTATCATCTCGTAGCAGATGCATGTCCCAGACATGTCTTACACTAGCTTGCGTCTTGAGGCCGATGCATGTCCCAAACGTGTCTTACACTAGTCAACAATAACCCATATGTCACGACATGAATATCCGATTTATTTTGTAGGTTCAAACAGGAACTCTATCATCTCTATTATCATCATACCATCTCAATTCCACAATCAAGCAATTCATGCTATATTAATTCAAATACAATGCAACACATATATTAGTAATGTTGCTGTATTATGTGCATACAACTTACCTCGAATTACGAAATGTGGTAACTAGTCAATTTGGTCGATTTGCTTGGCTTTCCCTCGGTCTAGGCTTGAATTCGGTATTTCTTGATCTATAATAGCAAAACATACTTATTTAATCACTAAGTAAGTTTAAGCAAATAAAAATTCACATATTCGGTAAAATGACCATTTTGCCCCAAATTTTTTGCAAAATGACCATTTTCCCCCTATGCTCGAAAATTGATTTTTATTGAATTTCTTCGTATCTTAAACTTAGCTATACTCTTTTTAATCTTATAGAAATCCCAAATTCTCTCCATTTCACACATTTATCACTTATATTACAACTTGTGGAAAATGGTCCCTTTAGGTGTTTTCATGATAACACCTTTCACAAAAGTTGTCTATTACACAAATAAGACTCATATTCTTCCATAAAATTTCAGAAAACACCCTAAATTCTCTCATGGAAAAACCCTAGACCTTAAACCATTTTGCAAGATATACCCTTCATTTGAAAGCTCATGCTTCAAGGGTCTCAAAAATACAAAAATCATCAACAAAGGACATGGAAATCACTTACTTGTGAGTGCTTCAAGTTGCTGAAAATTTTAAGTTCTCAAACCCCCTTCATGGCTAAATTTTGGTGGAGAAAAGAGATGAGTAAGGGATGATATCATCCTTCTTTATCTTATTTCTATTTTAGTTAAAATTGGTCACCTAACCCAACAAATTTTGAAAATTTTGACCACATATGTCTCCTATGGCCAGCCACTCTATTTTTACGGTCTAATTGCCCTTTAAAATCCCCCAATTTTGCTTCTCTAATAAAATTACACGTTTAGCTATCAAAATAGAACTTTTATACTTTATGCGATTTAGTCCTTTTTCACATTGGGCTCACAAACGTCAAAATTAGCTCACCAAATTTTTCATGTACTATATAGACATGCTGTGACTCCAAAATAAAAAGAAAATAATTTCTCTGACTTTGGATTTATGGTCTTGAGGCCACTATTTTGACTAGCCCCAAAATAGAGCTGTTACACCGTATGTCTGGTCCGTGTGCCCATTCGAAACGGCCACACACGCCCATGTGCCATGGTTGTGTGCCATACACGGCCAGTAGACATGCCTGTGTGTCAGGCTGTGTAACTCACAAACTTGATTTTTATTTAAGCTTCAGGGGACGCACGGCCGTGTATCAAGGCCATATGTCACACACGGTTGAGTTACACGCCCGTGTGCTCTGTCTGTGTGGATGAAAATAGGCTATTTACAAGCCACATTTCTCACCCAAAACACATGTACCTACAATTATTCAAATGGTACCATTTTTATATACATATAAGCAACCAATCAATATCATTCAAGGCACATTTCATACTATATCATAATCTAATCATAACAATACTCAATCATCATCATTTACACATCCAAATATAACATTAACTTGACATGTTTTATGAGCAAATAAACAGACATATATATATGACATGTCAATAACTCAACCTTTTAATCATACAATATGCCATACTTAACAAAACATTTTCAATCCAAATATAACCATCACATATGCAAACCATTTGCCTATCTTCATTTCATCAACTACTATAATGCCCGAAAAATTTAAGTATTTGTTTTATATGTTGTGTTGTATAAATGTATGTCTGCTTCAGTGGTTGAGTGTCCTGTGTAGTATTGGAGAAGTCCTGAGTTCAAGCTTTGGCTTGTACAAATTTTTTTTTACTAGAATTAAACCTGTCTCTGGTTAGTAGGCCTCTTAAATAAATTTGGGTAAAGTACGACAAAAAGAGCCTGCTGGTCCAGAGGTAAGTGGCATGTCATTACTGCTAAAGGTCTTGAATTCAAGTCCTGTGAGCACAAGGAATATTTATTTTGTTGATGTGACGTGTAAGAAGTTGTATGTTAGTAGGTTTCTGATGCTTATGGGTGGTTGGAGTGTTTGAGGGGTGAGGGGAAGTGTATAGCCGAATTTGAGGAAGATATTGTGAAGAAAATCATGGGAAGTGAGGGGAGAGGGAGTAGTGTGCCGAATTTGAATTGTGGCACTCTTGAATTTCGGCTGTGGTAAGTTGAAGTACCTGATTTCATTTAGGAAGTGATTTTGGTTCTTTTCCTTTTGTTCTCAAAAAACTGATTAGTGATAGGGTGTTTCTGGTTAGTTTTTCTCGACATTTTTAGTCTATGTGTGTAGTTCTTCTCTTCTTAGGGCTGAGCATAGCAAAATACCATTTGGGTATCACTGCTCTTCTGTTTTTAGCAATCTTATTCTTTCTTTTTGGTTCTGTGACCAAATGTTCTCTACCTCTCCCCCTTTCAAATTTTGACCTATTACTTTTATTGTCCTTCCCTCTCTTCATCTTGGTTTATTATGGCCGAATATCCCCTTTCTCTCCTTATTTCTATTCTTCCAGCTTTTGTCAATTTTCCCCTCTTGCTTTATCTAAACCGTATACATATACTATTCCCCATTTTTGTCTTCCCTCACAACTCTTTCTTCATTGCAACTAGGGATCAAGCCAAATACTTCTCCTTCTACTCTTTCGATTCTGGGCTATTGTTTTTCGACTTGTGTGAGTAAGTGGTAATTCTTCCTCTCTTTCAGTCACGCTAATAGTTTCATCTAACATCTTCTGGTATTGATGTTTTCTAATTTAGCTACAACCATTCTATTTTGCCTCTGTTATCTTGTGAATTCGGCTCATGTGTGGTTTAGGCCAATTACTCCTATCATCCATTCTTAGTTTACGTGGTGGTAAGTTCTTGATATTTTGGTTATAATTATTTGCGTTCATGGTGAAAGTTAATAAGACTAAGATGCAATTCAAATTCTGTCAAGGTTTTGGAAATCAACTGAGATCACTGGTTTAAAGGGGGAGTAAACTGTATTTGCTCAAACAAGGTAAGTAACTTGTATTAATGAGGATTAAGTGCTTGTAAGAGGGTGTTTAACCTTAATGGTTTAAGGACTGACATTGGGCCGTGTTTGATTCTAAGTTGGTGTTCGTGGGGATTGCGCTCTTTTCGTAAACAGATGTGTAATCACACTGCTTTAAGTGTAGATCAGCAAAAGCCAAAAAAGTATGACCAGTGACGCTACACAAGTGTACGCTCGCTTGTGTGGTGGTTCAAATGCATAGAACGTGGACATTCAAATGTAAAGGCCCCATGAGCGATTTCAGGGCCTTAGGCTGATTGGGGCCACGTTGGGCTGAAATAGGTTATGTGGGCCCTACAGTTTGGTTTTAAAGGTACAACAACAACCTAAAATGAGTAACACTTTGCTACATCAACTTGGGCTTTTAAAAAAAACAAGAAATTATAGATTTTCACCATAATGAGGTTTTTTTTAAAGATTGGATTTTTTTCAACGAAACTACGTTTTTCAAAATTCACTTCAGTGTGACTTTGCATATTCAGCCATAACATCTAGGCCGGGTTTGGGGTGTTACAACTACTTGCCAAAACATGCCATATTTAGTACACATATACACAACCAAATATTTAGCCAAGTTAAGCCAAATCTCATGGCTTAAACACATCAATACATATAGGCTTCAATAGCTAAAATAACTTATACATCTCATATCTTCAACTAGCCTATACATGCCATATTACCACATTTCAAAGAGTTCAAAAATACCAAATTGACTCCTGGATAGTGTGATGAAATCTTCGATGACTTTCAACCTAAGCGAGCTTTCAACTCACTATAAAATACGAAAAATAAATAGAGTAAGCTAATAAGCTTAGTCAGCTCGTATGACTAGTATGTACTATATACAATTTAACAATTAATTCAGAATTAGAGAAACATGAGGACATATAAATCAGCTCCATCAAAATCAACAGGTAATACAATAACAACCTGGTAATTCCTGTATATGTTCATCAGTTTTCATTACCATATCATATGAATTATTAAATATCACTTACTTGTCTAGCGTGTCACGTATACCTGAACTGATTCATATCGTCATTTCAATTCTTGTACTGTTATTTTCTCTGTTGATCCATGAAAATAACATCGAATATTCTGTATCTTGCACACTAATAAGCATATATGTGGTTAAACCACCTATATATCGATTCACATATATAACATTTGTTCGTACGTCATTATAACCTATATTACCATTTCAATACAATCCAACCAAATTTGCCAAATGCATAAGCATATAAAATAATCAATACCATGTAATTCACATAATATTATGGCAATTCATTTTTATTTGTATAAACTGTAATTCATTCATGTAACTAGTAGTTAGCCCGTACAAACAATAGTTCATCAGTAATAATAGTAATTCATCCATATCAACACATATCTTATTCGTATGATTGTTAACAATAATTATGCCTGTTGAACTACGTAGAATATGGATAGATACTCGGGTGATACACACTAAGTGTATTTATTGAAAATCTGTCAATTCATTATTATTTCTACTCTTTCAAGCCATGATCGGTAAGCTCCTCCTGAACTGATGAATAGTAAGCTTTATTGAGCTGAAATAGTAAGCTTTATTAAGCTGAACAGTAAGCTCATACGAGCTGAAATGGTAGGCTCTAATGAGCTGATAATAGTAAGCTTTTACGAGCTGAACAGTAAGCTCATATGAGCTGAAACGGTAAGCTCTAATTAGCTGAAACATTAAGCTTCAATGAGCTGAAATAGTAAGCTCTTACGAGCTGATATATGGTAAGCTCATACGAGCTGTGGTGAGTCCACAACAAATTTAGGAGCTCGACCAAATCGGTAACCCTAGTGACATGTCACTCGTATCTAACAAATTCATACGGTTCAAATGGGGCTCGGTAATTATCCAACTTCATCACTTAAGCATTCAGTGATCAGTAATTCAATTTCTCAAATCATATATATATTCAATTCAATTAAGTACTTGCATTTAAATACTCAATTCGCATACCTAATGCATATTATCATACCGAATCCATGTAACATATATTACAATTGTAGCATTTCTCTTTTTATTCATGTAAACAGTAATTTAATCATATAATCAGTAATTCAAATTTCAAGTGGATTATTTATTCAACTTATACACATACATTTTAAACAATTATATGTATTTAATAATTCGGTTCTAGCTATACAAACTTACCTCGAGTTGGTCGAATAAAACTATTGGCTATTCGTCCACTTTTCGTTTTCCCCTATCTAGTTCTGGTAATTGCTTACCTTGATCTAGATATAGTATCAAATTCAGTATATTAACTTCCAAACTATTCAATTTAATATATAATTACTCATTTTGGAAAATTATGCTTTTGCCCCTAATGTTTTTACATTTTTTCAATTTAGTCCTTATCACATAAAATTGCAAATTCATGCAATTGAAGGAAAACCTATGCTAGTTGAATTTTACCCATACTACTGGCAGCCCATATTTTCAATTTAATCACACATCTAACCATGAATTTTACACTTTTCTCAATTTAGTCCTTAATTAACATTTTTGTCAAAAATCAATTGATAAAACTTGTTAATCTTGCTTCAAACATTAATAATCTATCATGAAACATCTAACAACCAATCATTCAACAATGGAATCATTCAAAATCTATAGCAATTTCCAAAAGAAAGGTACGGGCTAGCTAAATTAAGCTGTAACGAGCTCAAAAACGTAGAAATCATTAAAAATCGAGCTAAAACTGTATCTTAATCAAGCTAATAGTGTGCCTGAACCCAAGAAATCTTCCATGGCTATTTTATTTGTTCAATTTTGGTGGAAGATGATGAAATGAATAAAGAAGTTTTATTTTATTTTTACTTAATAAGCTTATAATTACCAAATACCAAAAATACCCTTATTAAACTTTAAAATTTTCAAAATTACCTAGCCACTATCATCCACTATCACGTTATTAGCTATTTATTACTTAAGGATTTTTATTTTAATGCTCTATATCTATTTGACACTTTTAGCTAATAAAACACAAGTTTTACACTTTACGCGATTTAGTCCTTTTTACTTAATTAACCACTTAAACGGTAAAATTTCTTTACGAAATTTTCACACGATATTCTATCATACTGTAAACCTTAATAAAAAAATAAAATAACTATTTTAACTTCAAATTTGTGGTCTGAAAACCACTATTCTGATTAACCCTAAAAACATGTTGTTACAGTTTTAGTCTGCATAATCAAGCTTAAAGCTCAGGAACATCAATTAACCTAGGGTTAAGAATGATGACCACCTGAAATCTATGAATAGGCTCATTTATCACACATTAAAGAAACCAATTTCTTAGTATAGAATTCTGCTTTTAAATTTAGTTTAGTTTTTCTCTTTATGTTTTAGATTTAATTTTAGTTTGTCTTTGTTTTATGTCAAGTGATTTGATTTGTGGAGACAATAAAACTCATTAGATTCTCATTTATTCTTAATACAAACCATTTTTTTTCTTGAACTCTATACTTTTGATTCGTTTACCATGTTCATTCTTTATATTGATTTTATATTACTTATGAAAACCATGACGAACTAACCCCTCTATGGGGGATTAGCAAGTGGAGGTATGATCTGTTAACTATTTTATAGGGTTACTCAATGTATTATCTATTTGGGAAAGGAAGAACTTAAACCCTAGGCCTGACAACCCTAGGAAGTCATCAAGGTGGGAATTAACCCAAAACTAGTATGGCCTATTCGTGAACACCGTCATCCCAAGTCGGTCTAGACTATGAGGTTGGAAGATAAGTAGTCCCTGCCAACTTTTTAATTGAGTGGAAGATCAGAAGGTCCTGTTAGGATAACGACAAGCTAATTGATGGGGATTACCGAAGCGAGCTAATCACTCATACTCATATTTGATTAATTCTACTTTTTCATCTTTTGATTTTATTTCTCTCTTCATTATGTTTTATTATTCCTTAAAAGTTCCTTTTATTATGCTTGAGTACTATAACTAATTTAGAGTACTAATTAGAATTTTTGGTGTTTAGGTTAAAATCGATCTAGGACTAGCCTCCCTTGACTACGACCCTCGGAGTACTTACCTACTCTGTTGTAAATATATTACAACATGAGCCGTTTACTTACGGATGTCGTCTCATTGTTATATCTTTTACTGCAGTATCCACACTCTAGATGTTAGTATGTCTAGAGGCGGTCAAGTTGTTGGTGTCGTTGCTAGGGAGGCAATGTCACTAGTTTGATTTTAATTTTTGCACTTCAAAAAAAATAATTAGGAAATTTTTATTCTATAGATATTATCTTTAATTTATTAAACTAACTAACATCACTATTATTTATATGTTTTCTTAAAAGCCTTTAGTACACACCCTAAATTAAAACTATGGTCATCGTAAGTAAACGAGAACGATCAATGGGAGAATGGATAATTCTGATTATATGTGGACAGACGAATACTTTGATTACGGTGCCAGTATTTACAAAGATGGGGTCTATAAGGACTGGGAGATAGAAGAGAACCAACGATTACTATTGCTTGAATTAAGTCAACTTCGAGGAGAGACCTCAACTTTTTCCCTAGACGATAATAACTATATTAGTATAAAGGCATTAAGATGTGTCAAGTTTAGAATTGAAAAAAGGAGAAAATGCCACTAGAGATGCTTACGAAGGAAGGGAACTCTTATACTACTATCCATCTCGACAATAGAAGGACATCCAGATAAATTGAATGAAACAACAGCAAGAAAAGGTATAGATCTAGTTGGGCAAATGGCCAGTTAATAGAAGAGTTGGATAGGTGTGGAACTCATCATCCCAACAACTTTGAGTTCTCCCAATAAGGCTAGAACACAAGAATAATATAACACAAACCACCAATAGATACAATGATATTCATGGTCGACATAATGGAATAATGTCTATCAATTCAGGACTTCATAAAGCAAAATAGAGAGAAACCAACAATTCCATGTGATAAGCCTGAATTGACTACCTTTGCATATCCTTAGTCCTAAACCAAGCACCCTAAAAATTTAATAATCTAAGAATTTTTTAGATGCTGAAAATCGAAAAAATTAATATTGATAGGACTTATAATCACATAGTAGGCCTCAATCAAGCTGGACAATTGATGAGCATAGGCATTAAGTTGTGGGTACCACGAGATATTCGATCCTTACAAGAGAATTATCTACTAAAAAATGGATGATTGATGTAAATTATGATAAGTTTTAAATTTATGATTGATCGTACTTGAAAACTAACTATTATCACGATGAAGGCAAGCGCACCTATCGAACAGTAGTATAGTTTATAGCAAGACTGGACTGTCGAACCCACAGGAACTAAAAGTACTAGTATTAACTCTCTTTTTATTATCTAGCGTAAAGATAAAATGGGTTTTTTTTATCTAATTTAATTAACTAAACTTAAGAATGCACAGGAAGAAAATTGGGCAAAATACTTTTGGGAAAAACTGATTGATTTGGACAATACCCAAGGAAAAACCCACCTAGACTTCACTTGTTATTTGACTCTGAATCAGACGATTTATTCACTTGACTTGATCTGTATAAATCCTTAAGTTATATTATTATCTCTCTTAAGACTAACAACATCTAACCCTAGGTTGATTAATTGAAATCTATTTCTAATTAAAACCTTTAGTGTTGCATTAACTCGATCTATGGATTTCTTTATTAGGTTTCACCCTAATCCGGTAAAATTATGTCGCCTTATGTCTAGGGGTGCAATCAACTCTGCTTAATTATGCTAGATCTACTCTTAGACAGGGACTTTTGCTCTTCTGAATAAGTACATCAATACTTGAATCAATATCTTGGAATATTAAAGCAAGAATTAAGAACTCATAATTAAGAACAAGTCAATTATTTATAATATAATTCAGGAAATAATAACAAGATCCGTCTTAGGTTTCATTCCCCTTAGGTATTTAGTGGATTTAGTTCATCAGTGTAAAAGAAAACATCTGAAAAGAATAATGATAACTAAACATAAAGAAAACCCAAAAACTCCTGAAGGAAATTGAAGGGAGATCTTCAGTCTTGAAGGATAATCTAGCTTCTGAGATGGATCAATCGGCTTTCTTCGAGTAATTCCTTGCCTCCTACTTTGTGTGTCTTTTCTAGGTACCGCCTGGGGTGTTTATATAGGCTTTAGAATGATTCAAAACCCTCAAGAGTGGCCTTTTTCGAATAGGACTAGATTTAGGCTCGACAGGGACAAGCTCGTGTGACACACCCGTGTGCAAGTACTTCAACCCATGTTCATGTCTGTTGAATAGACACGGGTGTGTGGTCTACCCATGTAAGGAAGTCCAGGCCGTGTTGATGTCCCATGTTGGCTCATTTTCTCCGTTTTTGGCCCGTTTCTCACTCTTTTTACTTTCATATGCTCACCTAAGTATAAAATATGAAATTAAAGGATTAGGAGCATCAAATTTACTAAATTTAAGGAGAAATTATCCATAAATGTGCTAAGCATGGGATAAAAATATGTATAAATTACGATTTATCAAATACCCCTACACTTAACCGTTTGCTTGTCCTCAACCAAAATCCTCAACTCACAATTAATAATTCATTTTTCTCAACTTATAGTTCCTGTCAATAATATCTCAAAATAAACCATAAGTAATCATACATTGAGAATTCGACTAGAAGAACATCAAAGTTTCAAACATTCCAAGTTGAGCATTTTATCACGAAAACATTAGGTGTCTCCCCTCATCTAAGTAATCATCTTTGATTCAAAATATCACATAATTCAACATCCTCACTTCAAAATATCACAGAATTCAACATCCTCACTAACTCTCCACCACTATATATTGATATGATTCATCAATCAAAAGGTCTTTAAAGGGTTGTAACATGGCTCTAGTTAGGGGGTATGGTCATAAGCTGAAAAAGAAGGTTAGAATCGAGATTGAATTGAAAAATTACCTAACTAGAAAATTACTACAATTGACAATTTACATTTCTAATTGAGCTTTTCTTCATGGATAACATCGTTTTAATCTAAGTATTACATAATTTCACAATTTTTTTAAGAACAAGCCAAATATTATAAGACTTTGCTAAAAATAAAACATAGCTAAGCAATTTATTCAAATCGAATCTCAACAAAAATAGTGATCAAATTAACTGAGGGGATTTCAACAATAATGGGTTATGGGTTAATATTGAGGGTAAATCAATGAATGGCTTGTTAGGCTCAAGGGGGTTCACTAAGGGTTAACTATGGAGGTAGGTTTTTTATGGAGTGAGTGGGTTAAACCTAGGTGCCTTTATCATCTCAACATATCAAATCAAAGGTGTGATCTTGACATGGATAATCAAGCAAGTTCTAGAATAACAATTCGATATTGACTCACTCAAAGCAACAATAAAAGTGAGCATGAAAGAAATAATATATGCTTTAAAGGCTCAAGATCTCACAAAAATTATGGCTTTTTGATGTTTAACCTATGAATTTCAACTCAATATAATACTTAAACTTGAGGAAACAACCTAAAAATTTTTAATTATCAAAAATCAACTTTATCATGCTTGATTCTCTAATTCCTTAAAGTCTAACAATCAATGCATAAATGTCTATATTTTAATTCAAGACATATCAATAAAAATCATAAATTAATCAAAATTCATTCTAATAATGATATGAGAAGATTATTTGAGAACTAGACAAAATTCAGGGATTTTTCTGATAATGATATAAATAACCCCCCACACTTAAGATGTACATTATCCTCAATGTACAAAGATAGATTTACTGAGAATATAGATATAAGATCATAAGATAGGGAGAGGAGTGAAACTTCCTGAATGTGAAATGGAACTTGAATTGGATTCATGGAGAGTAGTCGGCTAAGGAAAGTGTGAGATTGGAGGAGGATACTCCGATGGTGGTAGAGGTTTGTTAGTCCACAAGTCCTGCGCCAAAAGAATATTATATCTGGTGGTATCTATGGTCGCGGTCGAGCAAGACATGGTAGTCCTGGAGAACCTTTTCCAGTGGAGTTGCAAATTCCTAGGTAATAGTGAGCTTTGGAGCTCTTTATAAACACGATAAAATCAATAATTCTTTAGGAAATATAAAGTAGCAAGATTACTCGTAAAGAAATGGCCAAAAATATAAATTGTTTAATGTAAACTATAAAACCTAAGGATGTAGTAAAAATAAAATTAAAGAAAAGTAAAATAAAAAGTAGTTTTAAGAAGATAAAAGTAAAAACATAAAAATAATAAATAAAAGTCTTTAAACATCTTCATCGTTAGATGGTTCGCGAGGTGGGGCGGCGATGAGATGTGAAGGTGCTAACAAATCTGATGTAGAGTTGTATCAATATGATCAAAGTGTTAAAAACATTGCTACTCAAATTGAGTGAGGCACTCAGAGATGTCAGAGAGTGAAGTCGTCACATGAACTAGATGATAAATAGGTAGTGGCTGAGAGGCTGGATCTTCGTGAGGTGGAAAGACATCATCGGCAATGTCCTTTGGGTCCTTCTGGTCGGCTGACTGGACAAGGCGGTACTGGGGAGGATCAAATCCACATCGTTGCTCCATCATCCTCATATGTAGGATACTCAAAATGCCCTATGGGGACATCTGACCAATGAGGGTGAGGGAGGATGCTTGCGCCACCGTGTTGAGGAGACCGAAGTACAGCGCCAGGTGAGTCACATAAGGGCCGATGGAAATGACTCTCTTCCTATGTCGCTCCATCTGATGGTGAATGGCGAGGGCAATGAAATAGGCGAGGTCAAATACGTGCCCATGTGCCATGCTCTATAAAAAATAGGCATCGTTAGAGTTGACGACGTTGGTGCTCTTTCGTCGACTTATCAAGGTGTGGGTAAGGATGGCGTGTAGCTATCTCAGAGATGAGGTGAGAGCCGATGCCTTGGAGTGACTAGGGTCAAAGGTGGCTGAAGCAAGAACGAAGGCCCTCCAGTATTTTGAAGGAGAGTAGTGGATGTGGCGATGGAGGCTAGCGAAGTCATTGTCGTTCATGAACTCCTCCGTGTATAGTCCTAATGTGACTCCGAACTCAAGCACACTCAGCTGGAGAACTAAACCGCCGAGACGGAACTGGACTGTTCTAGGATCATCGAACTCTGTCATAACAACTTGAAGGTGGAAGGTCGAGCAGTGTTCAAGTGTGAGCTCGATGATCTCGAAGAAGAGCCCCCACGGGTCAGTAGTTAGGAGGGCCCGGATAATGTCAGTGAGTTGGATCTACTCGAGTGTAGCCCAATTAATGCGACGGCCCACACCTAGGGGTCGGCCCTATAGTATTTGAAAGAGTTCCTCCTGAGGTCCCAAGGGAAACTGTAGGAATGGGTGCCGAATTTTGGTGGTAGGACCCAAGGAGGATGCTGCTCCTTTACGCTTCTTCGAGGTGGGGAAAACAGTCTTCTTGCCTCGTGGATTCGACATGATAAACCTGCAAGAAGAACTACTATTATATCCAAATAAAAAGAAAAAATAACATATTCTAACAAATTTGACAAGAAATTAACCATGAATTAAACTAACAAATTCAATATGTGAAATGGCAAAGAAAATTATGATTGATCGTACTTGAAAACTAACTATTATCACGATGAAGGCAAGCGCACCTATCGAACAGTAGTATAGTTTATAGCAAGACCGGAATGTCGAACCCACAGGAACTAAAAGTACTAGTATTAACTCTCTTTTTATTATCTAGCCTAAAGATAAAAGGGGTTTGTTTTATCTAAATTAACTAGCTAAACTTAAGAATGCACAGGAAGAAAATTGGGGAAATACTTTTGGGAAAAACTGATTGATTTAGACAATACCCAAGGAAAAATCCACCTAGGCTTCACTTTTTATTTGACTCTGAATCAGACGATTTATTCACTTGACTTTATCTGTAGAAATCCATAAGTTATATTATTATCTCCCTCAAGACTAACAACATCTAACCCTAGGTTGATTAATTGAAATCTCTTTCTAATTAAAACCCATAGTGTTGCATTTACTCGATCTACGGATTCCCTTATTAGGTTTCACCCTAATCAGGCAAAATTATGTCGCCCTATGTCTAGGGGTGCAATCAACTCCGCTTAATTATGCTAGATTTACTCTTAGACAGAGACTTTTGCTCCTTTGAATAAGCACATCAATACTTGAATCAATATCCTAGAATATTAAAGCAAGAATTAAGAACTCATAATTAAGAACAAGTCAAATATTTATCATATAATTCAGAAAACAATAACTAGATCCGTCTTAGGTTTCATTCCCCTTAGGTATTTAGGGGATTTAGTTCATAAGTGTTAAAGAAAACATCTCAAAAAAATAATGATAACTAAACATAAATAAAACCCAAAAACTCTTGAAGGAAATTGAAGGGAGATCTTCAGTCTTGAAGGATAATTCGGCTTCTGAGATGGATCAATCGGGTTTCTTCGAGTAATTCCTTGCCTCTTACTCTTGTGTTTCTTTTCTAGGTACCTCCTGGGGTGTTTATATAGGCTTTAGAATGATTCAAAACCCTCAAGAGTGGCCTTTTCCGAATAGGGCTAGATTTGGGCTCGGCAGGGACACGCCCGTGTGCAAGTGCTTCAACCCATGTTCGAGTTTGTTGAGTGGACATGGGCATGTGGTCTACCTGTGTAAGGAAGTCCAGGCCTTGTTGATTTCCCACATTGGTCCATTTTATCCGTTTTTGGCCCGTTTCTCACTCTTTTTACTTTTCTATGCTCACCTAAGTATAAAACATGAAATTAAAGGATTAGTAGCATCGAATTCACTAAATCTAAGGAGAAATCATCCATAAATGTGCTAAGCATGGGATAAAAATATGTATAAATTACGATTTATCAATGGACAAATTCAAAAACTCGTAGAGTCAGAATCCAAGTGACCTAGTGTGAAATTCTTTTCCAATCATCCTTTCAAAAAGTACTTCTGAAAAGTCATTCCTGATCGATGAGATGAACAAGAACATAATGAGTGACAAGTACGAACTACCATTCTCAACCTCCTTACAAAGCAAGAATGTTATGCAAAAATTGAATTGGTTGTATGGTTACATGGTACTACAAATAACTAATAGTTATGATTTGCAAAAAGAATAATCGGTGGTGGTTACGGCTAGCCAAAAAGGCAAGTTCCGAGAGAGAGACAGTCATAGATAAATAGAATGGCACAATGGGTGTTGGACCAATACAGACTGAGATAATTTACACGAAATACCTTGGTGTATATTCATTGAGTTGTCAGATGAGTCCAGGAGCAAAACCTAACATTTTTACGTAAAATCTCTTAGTAACTATACAAAATTGTATATTTCACTAACCAATTAATTAACATATTATAAGAGTATCAAAGATAGGGTTAACAGGCACTTGACGCACTCTAAATGCTTAGAAATTTGGGAAATAGGGTCAACGTTGCAACACGGGCACTTCGTATTGTAACACCATGGTCAGTAGCAAAGAATTGCAAAAACATATCGACGTCACAACAACATTGCCTTTTGTCGCAATCTTTTAAGGATGTCACGAAAAGAAACCCTTGTGTTACGACATCGCTGCAATTTTTTGCAGGGTCAACCCTACCCAACTTCACAACTTAACTTTTTAACCTTAAAAATACCAAAAATTTAACCTTTAAACACTAATTTTAAGCATAAAAACACACTACTAATATAGCCTAACCTAATTTTAACATCCAAACTCTTTTGAAACCACTCATTTCAAAACAGCTTTTTACAAAAAATCTAGGTTTTTAATCCTTCATCCCCAAATCTAAAAACTACATTTGAGGAAGTCGTCATCAATAGATCAAAGAGGAAGCACATACGGGTTCAAGGAGGTTGAGGTTAAGTATTCTCGATTCTACCTTACTGTTCCATTGATTACTATTTATCTACATTCTTGTTAGAAACTTTGATTAAAGAATGGCTCCACGTAAGAGTGAGAGAACTACAGTCCAGAAAACACCAGAAGTTTTGGACCTAAAACAGTTCCATAATCTAAATATGGAAAAACATTTTCTGGAATTGCAAGGTAGACCATTAATTCAAGAACGAGGGTTTGAACCCTCCATGGTCCATTGCAAAGATATTTGGACTTTGGTGTGATATCATCAATGGGAGCAGTTCTGTGTCACTCCCACTGGAAATGCAGTCATACCTGTAGTGCAAGAATTTTATGCATCCTTCAAGGATGAAATAATTAAAGGTAGGTATGGTGAAGTTTTAAGTGAGGTAACAGCATGAGGGAAGGAAATTCCTATATCCTCTAGTGATATTTATAAATTTTAAAACATTTTATATTATGAAAAAGATTTTATGGATAGCGTAGATTTGGACAAATTGAAAAACATTTATATGGAGGATGTTATAAAATATTTGACTCAGGGTAGGGGTAGTTGGAACTATTGGCTAGATACCGGGCTACCAACAAATCTCAATTAGACGATTATGTTTCATGTTGCCAAGAGTGGATGCAATTTATTGGCACTAGAATTGCACCCGAATTAAATGTTTCGAATGTTAATGTAACACCGCAAACTCGGCCTGGAAGTTTGGTTCGAATCTGGCATGTCACATTGAAGTGTTTTTCAAAAACCATGTTTCCATTAAAAACCTTTCTTAATAATTAAAAACTTATACCCTTTTTAAACCATGTTTGAGCCATATGTAGGTTGACACAAAGCCATAATCAGAAGGCTTTAAGCCATCGGTAGCTGTATCATGTTAGGCACATAGCCATTAGCGACGGTAATATAGTCGGCACACAGCCTCGGGTAAATATGATCGGCACTCAGCCATTGATCGGTCCACAGTCGTCTTGGGTGACCCGTGTGACCTTATCAAATTAGTACGAATATACGGCTCTTAAGCCTTTGGTGGATCCACAGTCGTCAAGCAACCATGTGATCCTAACAGATCAGATCTTCCTCCGTACAAAATCCCAATCCATGCAACATGTCATGTATGCAGAATGTCATGCCCATATTTGAATCAAACAATCACAGTCAAGTCATTCATATACCAACATATATTCACAATCAAATTCGTCAACCACACAGTCCAAGTTAGTCACTTGGCCACAAGGGCAGAACAGTCATTTAACATCTTAGGGGCAAAATGGTAATTTTACCCCACAAGGTATCTCGGTAATTCCACCCTACAGGGGTATTTTAGTAATTCTACCTTACATGGGTATTTCGGTAATTCTACCCTGTAGGAGTATTTCGGTAATTCTACCCTACTGGGGTATTTCAGTAATTCTACCCTACAGGGGTATTTCAGTAATTCTATCCTACAGGGGTATTGCGATAATTCTACCTTCCAGGGGTATTTCGGTAATTCTACTTTACAGGGGTATTCCAGTAATTCTACCCTACAGGGGTATTTCGATAATTCTACCCTACAGGGGTATTCCGATAATTTTACAAACTAGGGGTATTTTGATAATTTTACAAACCAGGGGTATTTTGGTGATTTGGTAAACTAAAGTATTCTAAACAGGGATAACAATACGAATGGGCCTAAAGCCCTTTCTCGACCCAAATGGGCCCACACGCTCGTGTGGCCCTTTTAGCCCAAATCTAGCCACAGATATGAGATTCACCTAGCCTAGTCCAATATTTACTACACAATCAAACAACTTATCCAATTGGGCCCGTAGGCCCATTGGGCCCACATGGCCCCTTTCGACCCATCGCGGCCTGAAGTAGCCATTCTACAGCTAGAGTAGTGAGAAATACACACCTGATTAGAGACTGGAGTTAATCCACGCTCTGAGCACTCTTAGCCGACGCCCAGCCCAAACGAGCACGCCATAAAGCGAAAGGGATCAGCCAAGAAAGGTACCTTTACTCTCCTCATGGTTCTCTATATTTAAAGCCAACTTCGCATCCACTCTTATGTTAGCTTCCCGATGTGGGATCCCTCCATCAATAGAGTTTAAATTCAACACCAACTCTTGCCGCCCCCTGTTAGCAAAATAAATGCACTTTGCTTGCCATGGGATTCGAACCCATGCCTCCCCTTAAATGCTCCACACGCTGCTTGCCACTAGGCCACAAGGCTTTCTGTGTCACAATTTCTCCAACAATATTCTTAAGGCCTACCTACTACACCCAGGGTTGATTCACCTTAAACCAAAATTTTTGCTAGAGTCCAGGTTTGAACCCAGGACTTCTCCAACACTTCTCAGCACACTTAACCACTAAAACAAGCCTTTATTAACGAAATTTTCACGTACAACACAATATTATAAGCTGCCTTCAACCGCTCCCATGCTCAAGGCCCAAAACTTCTAGGCCCAAATTCAGGGTGTAACAACTCTACCTCCCTTAAAGAAATTTCGTCCCCGAATTTTTCTTCTAATAGGGTAGTCGTGTAACATCTACCCCACTACGCTACCGCTGCGCACTCTGATCCTACTATCACTATCACACTTCAACTAGAACTTGAAACATCTCATACATACAACACTTATTCACAGAAGCAGCAACATATTTATCACACATATATACAATTTCTATATCCAAACATCACATCCACATAAAATAAATACCAAATTTAAATTCAGACCAATATCTAAAAAATCCACAGTATTTCAATTTTTAAACAGACAAAAGTATTCAGAAGACTTACGGATTCGGCGTCGGAGACTCGGTGTGCCACACTTTTTAAAAGAAATACTTCGAACTGACCACGTGGTTGAAAATAATTTTCTGAAATTCAACCTTTGAAAACCCAATCCACAGCCGAGTTGTTGCAACCCAAGCTCTGATACCACTAAATGTAACACCCCAAACCCGGCCTAAAAGTTTGGCTCGAATCTGGCATGTCACATTGAAGTGTTTTTGGAAAACCATGTTTCCATTAAAAACCTTTCTTAATAATTAAAAACTTATACCCTTTTTAAACCTTGTTAGAAACCTCAGCTAAATAACATTCTTAACAACTTTGTAAAAATATTGGCAGTTGAGGAAGCTTGATTTAAAAACAATTGCAGATACGTGATGTTTTGAACAACAGTAGTTGCTTTAGAAAACCGTGTTCTAATACTAGCAATTATAAGAACAATAAATAAAATTCCAAATTTGAAATCCAGAAAATTGCAACGGCTTTACTACAACCCACATAAAACATTTAAAAGTAATAATCAAAATTGTAACATAAACAGTGTGTGTGACTTCCTCCGAGCCCCTCGCAGCCCCGATCCGTCTAAGGCTGGAAATTACCTGAAAGGTTAATAAACGGGGTGAGTTTACGAAAACTCAGTGTGAAATCCCCTACTATAAAAGGTACAGTCAGTCATATAAAAGAATTAAAAGTCTGGCCCCAGCCTTACTTACAGTTTCAATACCAATTGGGCCATAGCCCATTATAACAGACAGTACCAGATGGGCTTTAACCCATTACAGAATAAGAAACATTATCAGAACTAGAATCAGAATCAAAATCAGAATTAAGTGACAGAATCAGAATCAGTATCAGGTAATAGAATCAAAATCAGAATCAGTATCAGGTAACAGAATCAAAAATCAGAATGTGAATGCAATCTCAACCCAATCTAGCCTATAACCAACTGCTACACTCCACCCGTACCAACCCTACACTCCATGTGCGGAATAGCTCAACCTATCCAGCCCTACACTCCACAGTTGCAGCATTACTGCTCAATTATCAGATATTGTGATAGAGTCACCAGATACAGATATTGTGGCAGAGCCACCAGAACAGATGTTTGTGGCATAGCCACCAGAAACAGATAATGTGGCAAAGCCACTTAACAGAATACGTGGCACAAAGCCATCGATAACTGCATTAAGTTAGGCACATAGCCATCAACTAGAGTAACATAACCGGCACACAGCCCTAGGTAAATATAATCGACACAGAGTCGTCAATAACCATATATTGGCACATAGCCTTAGGCAAATACGTTTGGCACACAGCCATAATCAGGTTGGCACAGAGCCATATGTAGGTTGACACAAACCCATAATCAGAAGGCTTTAAGCCATCGGTAGCTGTATCATGTTAGGCATATAGCCATCAGCGACGGTAATATAGTCGGCACACAACCTCGGGTAAATATGATCGGCACTCAGCCATTGATCGGTCCATAGTCGTCTTGGGCGACCCGTACGACCTTATCAAATTAGTACGAATATTCGGCTCTTAAGCCTTCGGTGGATCGACAGTCGGCAAGCAACCATGCGATCCTAACAGATCAGATCTTCCTCCGTACAAAATCCCAACCCATGTAACATGTCATGTATGCAGAATGTCATGCCCATATTTGAATCAAACAATCACAGTCAAGTCATTCATATACCAACATATATTCACAATCAAATTCGTCAACCACACAGTCCAAGTTAGTCACTTGGCCACAAGGGCAGAACAGTCATTTAACACCTTAAGGGCAAAATGGTAATTCTATCCCACAAGGTATCTCGGTAATTCCACCCTACAGGGGTATTTTAGTAATTCTACTCTACAGGGGTATTTCAGAAATTCTACCTTACAGGGGTATTTAGGTAATTCTACCCTACAGGGGTATTTTAGTAATTCTACTGTACAGGGTTTTTCGGTAATTCTACCCTACAGGGGTATTGCGATAATTCTACCCCACACGCTCTTGTAGCCCTTTTAGCCCAAATCTAGCCACAGATATGAGATTCACCTAGCCTAGTCCAATATTTACTACACAATTAAACAACTTATCCAATTAGGCCCATCGCAGCCCGAAGTAGCCATCCTACAGCTAGAGTAGTGAGAAATACACACCTGATTGGAGACTGGAGTTAATCCACGCTCCGAGCACTCTTAGCCGACGCCCAACCCAAATGAGCACGCCATAAAGCGAAAGGGATCAGCCAAGAAAGGTACATTTACTCTCCTCATGGTTCTCTATATTTAAAGCCAGCTTCGCATCCACTCTTATGTTAGCTTCCCGATGTGGGATCCCTCCATCATCAGAGTTTAAATTCAACACCAACTCTTGCCGCCCCTTATTAGTAAAATAAATGCTCTTTTCTTAACATGGGATTCGAATCCATGCCTCCCCTTAAATGCTCCACGCGCTACTTGCCACTAAGTCACAAGGCTTTTTGTGTCACAATTTCTCTAACAATATTCTTAAGGCCTACCTACTACACCTAGAGTTGATTCACGTTAAACCAAAATTTTTGCTAGAGTCCAGGTTTGAACCCAAGACTTCTCCAACACTTCTCAGCACACTTAACCACTAAAACAAGCCTTCATTAACGAAATTTTCACGCACAACAGAATATTATAAGCTGCCTTCAACCGCTCCCATGCTCAAGGCCCAAAACTTCTAGGCCCAAATTCAGGGTGTTACAGTTAATGGTTTTCGAGCTGTTTTGCTATATTGTATTTTGTAACTTAGACAGATTTGTGTAGGGCATTAGATCATCCGGGAAATGAAGCGATGCATACACAGCCAGGAAACTGGACTTTTCTTTCCTCATCTAGTGAAAACATTATGTTAGAAAGTGGAAATACCAATGAGTCAAAAGAAACTGTTGATGAAGCCAACGAAGAGCATAATTGGAGGCACATATATACACAATACGTTAAGCTTTAGCACAAGAAAATTACCAAATGGAAGCAAAGATGGAAGGAGAAGATAGATGTTCCGGCATCGTTAAATTGAAACAATAAGTCAAAGGCTAGAAAAGAAACCATTAGAAGCATAGAAGCATAGCTTGATAGAATGATTAGATGGATGTAGGTGTAACACCCCTCACCTGTATCCAACGTCGGGACAGGGTTTGAGGCGTTAACAGACTTAAACATTCACAACAACACATAACATATTACCAACCATGCATGGCAAACAGGCATATACACATCACCAATATCAAACATAACATAAATAGCTAGATTTATAAGTCAGAATCATTAGCTCACTAAAGACTAATATATTTGGCCAAATTATAATAACACATGTTATAAAACTAGGTCCCTATACATGCCACTCACTTGATAATTCTAGCATATGTGTTTATACTGTCAAGGTGTTAGCTTGATAGTCTGATGCTGCCTCCAACGATCTCCAACCCTGAGCTAACCTGACAACATTAAAAGAAATAGAAAGGAGAGGGTAAGCTTTACGCTTAGTAAGCTCGCATGAAATAACAATAAGCAATTTAATAACATGCTTTCCATAGTAAAACTAACCCAATTGTGCATATACACATGCTCTGGTTAAGCTGCTTTCTTGACTCACAGTCACTAAATCATTTATATCTGGAGTTACGAAACTCTAAATTAAGATCCGAAAATTTTCCCAGAAACTAGACTCATATATCTTTTCACCATAAAATTTTAAGAATTTGTAGTGCAGCCAATAAGTACAGTTTATTATTTAAAGTCTCCCCTACTTTGCTATTTGATAGCTTCAACCTTTCTTCACTAAAATTAATTTATCTCATAGTATAAGACTCAAATAATGTTTCTGTTTGATTCTATTTAAATTAGACTCATCAAATATTCTAAGCATATAAATTATAACCAATAAATAGTTTTCTACAATTTTTAACAATTTTTCCAAGTCAGAAAAGGGGATCTCGAATTCATTCTGACACTGTCTCACAAAAATTAAAATATCACATAATATACAACTCTTTTGCTCCCTCTCTTTCTTTTATATAAAAATAGACTCATTAAAATTTAATTCAATAATTTATTTGAAATTTAATTTCAACTTACACAATTTTTGATGAATTTTCAAAGTTACACAACTACTGCTGTCTAACACTGTTTTACTACTAAAATTCACTCTTACATAATTTCACTTAATACATTTTGTCTTATCGAAGTTCACTCAAATATCAAGCATATTGCTCAAAATTTTCTTAAACATATACCTGCACTTAGTCATCATATAATCATGTTCACATGTATTTTTACTTAATCGATTTTCCCGTTGAACTCTTCGGAATAATAACTGATACTCAGTTTCTGCACTTATTTTCACACTTGTAGACAAGGCTATCTGGTACGCATAGTAGCCTGCACTTAGTACTACACTTGCGACCAATTATTCGGTACACATAGTAGCCTACACTTAGTACTACACATGTTACCTAACCATCTCATACACGTGGTAGCCTACACTTAGTACTACACACGTGATCAAAGTTATCGGGTACGCATAGTAGCCTGCACTTAGTACTACACATGCGACCAATTATTCAGTACACGTAGTAGCCTGCACTTAGTACTACACACGTGACCTCACAATAGATCTATGACAGCCCAAAATTGACCCTAGTCGGGGAGTGGTTTCGGGACCACAAAACCGATTCATACTAATAATTAGCCATCATATTTGATGTTTATTATATGTATATATGCATGTGTGAAAATTTCATGTTTGAATTTTGTTAATTGTAAGTGAATTTTATTAAATAGGACTTATGTGAGAAAATTTAGAAATGTGCTAGGCAAATGTGAAGTGGCCTATTAATGCATGTTATGAAAATGACGGGTTTGCATGTCAAATTACCCAAAATTTGAGCTATTGGCCGACCATGCTATGAGTGGAAACATGTTGGGAACATGTTGGCTTAGTGAGGTATGTTAGAAAAAAATAAAATAGGGAGTATGGGTAATAAAGAAATAAAAACAAAAAAATGTGTGGTTGTTTCCCCCCCCATGGCCGTGAGCTAAAGAAAAGAAAAAGAAAGGATAATAGAAAAACAAAAGAAAGACAAAATGTTGGTTTCATTTTCTCCCTTAGTAGCCGAACTTTAAAGAAGAAAAGGGATATAGCATTCGGCCATCTTAAGCTTAAAACAAGGTTAGTAATTCATGTTAGATTTTGAAATTTTAGCTTATTTTAAGTTAGTTACTAAGTTCCTTACTTTGCCCATGTTAAAAATTTGGATTTGGGTGGTGAATGGAGCATTCGGCCATGGTGGTTAATGAAGAGATTTGATTATTTTCTTTATGTTTTAATGAATAAATGTTGATGAGAGATGTTTGATCTAGTTAAAAATTTATTTTGATAGTATTTATATGTGTAATAGCCGAACTTGGACTTGCTTAGTTACTTGAATAAATGTTTTGTATTTAAATGCTAGAATGTGAGTGTTGCCGTTTAGATGATTTGAAAAGAATAGGGTAGATGTTTGAATGTCTAAAGGTTCGGTATTGTACATGAATTCTAATGGTATGATTTTGTGAATGCCGAATGAGCTATAGGAGGTGTGGATGACTTTTATGCATGTGAGTGTGTGTATGCCATTTAGTGGTGACATTCGACATTTCTTAATTAACATTAGAGATGAGTGAATGAAATCGGCATGTGTATTTGTGAAAATGCCGAATGTGAACTTGGATAATATTGAGTAATGTATGTGCTTTAAAATGATGGAATGGAGTGGATGCTTTAAATGTGTTATGAACAATTATAAGTTAAATTAAGGTTTGCTAAATTACCATTGTCATTGCCGAATATACAAACATACATATGCATGTGTAATTGAAGTATGAATGTTTAGCAAGATGGTTAAACTAGTTAATTTATCGATTTAGCTCAAGAAGCTAAAGGTGGAGAGGCAAGCAAGGGCAAACAAAAGATCATCGAGTAACCGAGTTGGAACCATCTTACCCAACACAAGGTAAGTCATTAAGCATATAGTTTGTATTAATTTAAATGGTCATAACGTCTATGTAATGATGCTGAATGGAATGATAAATATATATATACATGTATGTATGTGGTGATGAAAGTGTTGAATGAGAAGAAAAGAGGTGAGATGTATTGAGGTATGAATGTTTAGCAAGATGGTTAAACTAGTTAATTTATCGATTTAGCTCAAGAAGCTAAAGGTGGAGAGGCAAGCAAGGGCAAAGAAAAGATCATCGAGTAACCGAGTTGGAACCGTCTTACCCAACACAAGGTAAGTCATTAAGCATATAGTTTGTATTAATTTAAATGGTCATAACGTCTATGTAATGATGCTGAATGGAATGATAAATATATATATACATGTATGTATGTGGTGATGAAAGTGTTGAATGAGAAGAAAAGAGGTGAGATGTATTGAGTTGTTGATCTCGACACTAAGTGTGCGGGTATAAACTTTTATGATCATGAGATTGGCGCTAAGTGTGCGGGTTTAAATTGTACAGCACTAAGTGTGCGAGTTTGATTATATAGCACTAAGTGTGCGAGTTGATTATATAGCACTGAGTGTGCGGACTTAATATATATTTTTGAATCACTATGGACACTAAGTGTGTGACATTATTGAGTTGATCACGGACAGCGGATCGGGTAAGTACCTTGAGTTCATGGCTAATAGGCGCTATGTTTATATTTGGAGTTGAGCTTGGTAAGTTTGAACCTATGTGACAAATATACTTGAAGTCACGTACATAAGATTTATCGTGGAATAGGTGAAAGGCCGTTTAGTTGTATGATTGTAACGAAAATAAAATGATGTATGAAAATGCCTCAAATATCCTATTGATTAGTATATGGAATGTGAATGCATGATTTGGTATGAGATTGAACCGATAGGTCTGAGGAACTATGGCATGGTTCGGTATGGATGGAGTAACTAGCCTCGTTCCATTTTGTTTCCTCTTGTGATAATGTTATTAATGGATGGTAGTGCATTGCTTATGACTTACTGAGTTATATACTCACTCGGTGTTTCCTTGTCACCTATTCTAGGTTTCTTGGACTCGTCTCTTTTTGCGTGGTCGGGCCGTCATCGAAGTCATCACACCGGCTAGCAAGTTTTGGTACTTTCTTCTTAGTCGGCTTAGGAGAACATTTCGGCATGTATAGGCTATTATGTTGTGTTTGAACTTTGGTATGTAAACTTTTAGCCATGCGAAAATGGCATAAATGTCGGTTGGGTTTGGTTTTATAACGCTAGGTCGTAAGCCTTGGTAATTCGACTTTTCTTTTTATGCCATATGTCATGGTTGATTATTTTGGTGTTAAAATTCATGATATGGCAATAGTGTAGTAGGGGGATGTTTGACAATGATTAGCCTTTGGCATGGCTAGTCATGATCATAATTTGTGATATGTATGATGAATTACTAGTTAGATCAAGGAGAAATCACGAAATGGGCATAGTTGCTTTCGTAACAGATGCTGGCAGCAGCAGTGATGTGAGATTGAAAAATCACTAAAAATAGTAGGAGTGGAATTAATTGATGAATAAATTATGTAATCGAAGCCCGATGAGTCTATTTTCATATAGAAGTAACAAAACGATCATATGGACAGTATGTTAAGAGAAATTCAGGTTCTCGTGAGACAGGGCCAGAAGGGTTTCTGGATTCCCTGTTCCTACTTTGGAAATTCATTATAAATTAACCAGATATAATTAGGAGTCATGCCATATATTTACAGATTCCTCTCTGAGTCTAGTTTCTATAGAAACAAACGACATCAGTATTGAAGCTCTGTGTAGGGAGATATCCAATTCGTAATGCGCAAGGGTCAGTGTAGTCAATCCCTGTAACATGGGAGACTTTGACTAATAAACTGTACTAATTGGCCTGACCAAAAATTCTACAAAAATTCTACCATATAGTTATATGAGTCTAGTTTCAGGGAAAATTTACAGAACTGAATTTCGAGTTTTAGAACTCAAGATATGATTTTTAAAGCGACTAGTATGCAGATTGACAGCTTGTCTGAGAAATGTCAATAAGTGGTTTGAAGTCTGTTAACACTTTGTGTTCGACTCCGGCGACGGTCTCGGGTTCGGGGTGTTACAATTTTATTGGTATCAGAGCCAGGTTTAGTCGGTTCTAGGACTACCATAGCACGTATGAGTCTAGCTATACATGCCTTAATGTTAATGTTTAAATGTGTGATGACTTCTGACGGTTAAAATGTTTTTGTTTTGATTAGTAAATGGACCCCGGTGTAGAAAGAACCTTAGCGGATGACGTTGAAAGCGTAGCGGCTGCTCTTGCACAAGGGACGCCGCCTGTTGAACCTCAGTCATCTGCGAATAATCAAGGTGAGGGGGCTAAACAAGCCTTCTTTACCATGATGAATGAGTGGGTCGCGCAATATGCCCGAACCAATCCGGCTGTCCAACAATTCCCGAATTTGAATAATCCACCCCAAGAGCCCGTAATGCCATCAGTCACTGATCCTGTGAGGCTGAGTAAGCCACCTGTAGACTTGATTAGGAAGCGCGGGGCTGAGGAGTTCAAGGCCATAGTTACTGATGATGCCGAAAGGGCCGAGTTCTGGCTTGATAACACCATTCGGGTGTTCGATGAACTGTCATGCACACCCGATGAATGTCTAAAGTGTGCTATATCTTTGTTGCGAGACTCAGCCTACTATTGGTGGAGGACCTTGATTTCCATAGTCCCAAACGAACAAGTTACTTGGGATTTCTTCCAAGCGGAATTTCGAAAGAAATATATTAGTCAACGGTTCATCGATCAAAAGCGTAAGGAATTCTTGGAACTCAAGCAAGGCCGTATGACAGTATCTGAATACGAACATGAATTCGTAAGACTCAGTAGGTATGCCCGGGAGTGTGTAGCTGATGAGGTTGCTATGTGCAAAAGATTCGAAGAAGGATTGAATGAAGGTTTAAGGCTATTAGTGGGTATTTTGGAGATAAAAGAATTCGTGACACTAGTCGAACGAGCCTGCAAGGCGGAAGAACTTGGAAAGGGGAAGAAGAAGGCTGAATTTGAAGCTAGAGACTATCGTAAAAGATCGACGGGTAAAGCTCCGTTCTCAGCTGTAAAGAAGTTCAGGGAAGGCACTAATAAGTCGAGGATGACTGCGGGAATTTCCATCAGAGCACGACCATCGACGGACTCCCGAGCTACTTCGGTAGCTAGTGTGGGCAATAATCGTCTAGAGAAACCTGAATGTCCCCAATGTGGAAGACGACACATAGGTGAATGTTGGGGTAAGTCTATTAACAGGGCCTGTTACGGATGCGGTTCGAAGGACCACTTCATTAGAGATTGCACGGAGCTTGATGAGAAGAATAAGATTCAAGGTGCAAGACCTAGTGGAGTGACAACTAGAGGTAGACCGCCGAGAATTTTAGGAGGTAGGGGTGGTAGTCAGAGAGGGGCCTCTGATACGGCTGTTCGAGCCGAGAACCGTACTCCTGCTAGAGCATATGCCATTCGCGCACGAGAGGAGGCATCCTCCCCTGACGTCATCACTGGTACCTTCACTCTCTTTGATACTAATGTGATTGCATTGATTGACCCTGGCTCTACTCATTCATATGTATGCGAAACCTTAGCATCCAGTAAGACTCTACCTGTTGAGTCTACTGAGTTCGTAATTCGAGTGTCAAACCCTTTGGGTCAATGCGTACTTGTTGATAAAGTGTGTAAGAGATGCCCTCTAATAATCCGAGAATCCTGTTTTCCGGCCGATTTGATGCTTTTGCCGTTTGAAGAATTTGATGTTATTCTTGGTTTGGATTGGTTGACCGCGCATGATGCGGTTGTGAATTGCAAAAGCAAGACTATTGATTTGAGGTGCGCAAATAACGAGATAATCTGAGTTGAGTCTACGGACTTAAGGGGGTTGCCAGCTGTAATATCAGCAATGTTGGCCCAGAAATATGTAAGAAAAGGGTGCGAAGCATACCTTGCGTATGTACTTGATGACAAAGAGTTAGAAAAGAAACCCGAATCTGTGTCGGTGGTTTGTGAATACCCGGATGTTTTTTCTGAAGAGTTACCGGGTTTGCCACCTGTTCGGGAGATAGAGTTTGGTATTGAGCTTGTACCTGGAACTACGCCAATTTCGATAGCTCCGTATCGTATGGCACTAACCGAGTTAAAAGAATTGAAAGCTCAATTGCAAGAGTTGACGGATAGAGGTTTCGCTCGACCAAGTTTCTCACCTTGGGGTGCACCAGTATTGTTCGTGAAAAAGAAGGACGGAACCATGAGGTTGTGCATTGACTATCGTCAACTGAATAAAGTGACGATAAAGAATAAATATCCGTTACCGCGTATTGATGATTTGTTTGATCAATTAAAGGGAGCATCAGTGTTTTCAAAGATAGATTTGAGATCGGGTTATTATCAGTTGCGGATTCGAGATTCGGACATACCCAAAACTGTTTTCAGAACGAGGTACGGTCACTACGAGTTCTTAGTGATGCCGTTCGGGCTCACTAATGCCCCTGCGGTATTTATGGATTTGATGAATCGGATCTTCAGACCATATTTGGATCGGTTCGTAGTTGTGTTCATTGATGACATCTTGGTGTATTCAAGAGATGAGACCGAACATGCTGAACACCTGATATTAGTGATGCAAATTTTGCGGGATAAGCAGTTATATGCGAAGTTCAGTAAGTGTGAATTCTGGTTGAGAGAGGTTAGCTTCTTGGGTCATGTGGTATCCGCAACGGGTATTCGAGTTGACCCGAGCAAAATTTCAGCCATACTTAACTGGAAGCCTCCAAGAAATGTTACCGAAGTTCGGAGCTTCCTGGGGCTTGCAGGTTATTACCGACGATTTGTAAAGGTTTCTCGATGATAGCCACACCAATGACGAAGCTACTTCAAAAGGATGCTAAGTTCGAATGGACGGAGAAATGTCAGAAAAGCTTCGATCAACTGAAAACTCATTTGACTGAAGCTCCAATTTTAGTGCAACCCGAATCAGGCAAAGAGTTTGTCATTTATAGTGACGCATCCCTACTCGGGTTGGGTTGCGTATTGATGCAAGAAGGCCGAGTTGTGGCCTATGCGTCGAGACAATTGAAGCCACACGAGAGAAATTATCCAACCCATGATCTCGAACTAGCCGCCATCGTATTCGCTTTGAAAATATGGCGACATTACTTGTTTGGCGAAAAGTGCCATGTATTTTCGGATCACAAAAGTCTCAAATATTTGATGACTCAAAGAGACTTAAATCTGCGACAAAGACGTTGGCTTGAGTTGTTGAAAGATTACGAGCTTGTCATTGATTACCACCCGGGAAAGGCTAATGTGGTTGCGGACGCCTTAAGCCGAAAATCGCTGTTTGCTTTACGAGCGATGAATGTGCACTTGTTTATTCTACCCGACAATGTGTTAGTAGCTGAATTAAAGGCCAAACCATTATTGATTCATCAAATTCGTGAAGCTCAGAAAGTCGACGATGAATTGGTTGCAAAACAGGTTGAATGTGTTCCGAATATGGAATCCGAATTTCAAATTGATGATGACGATTGTTTGAGATTCAGAAGTCGTTTGTGTGTTCCAAGGAATTCAGAACTCATTTCGATGATTCTGAACGAAGCCCATTGTAGCCGAATGTCAATTCACCCGGGGAGTACGAAAATGTACAATGATTTGAAACGTCGATTTTGGTGGCATGGTATGAAACGGGACATCTCCGACTTTGTTTCTAGATGTTTAATATGTCAACAAGTGAAAGCAGAACATCAAGTGCCTTCAGGATTACTTCAGCCGATCATGATACCCGAGTGGAAATGGGATCGAGTCATAATGGACTTTGTGTCCGGACTGCCATTGTCAGCAAGTAAGAAGGATATGATTTGGGTTGTTGTTGATAGACTGACAAGTCGGCTCACTTTATCCCCGTGCGTACGGATTTTTCATTGGATAAATTAGCCGAATTGTATGTTTCTCAAATTGTGAGATTACACGGGGTACCTATTTCTATCGTGTCGGATAGAGATTCGAGATTCACCTCACGATTTTGGAAGAAATTGCAAGAAGCCTTGGTACCAAGCTGCATTTTAGCACCGCTTTTCATCCCCAAACCGATGGTCAATCCGAGCGGATAATTCAGATACTCGAGGATATGCTGAGATGCTGCATCCTTGAGTTTAGTGGTTCATGGGAACGGTATTTACCTTTGATTGAATTCGCTTACAACAATAGTTTTCAATCAAGTATTAAGATGGCACCTTACGAGGCTTTGTACGGTCGTAAATGCCGTACACCATTGTTTTGGACCGAGCTCGGTGAAAGTAAAATTTTCGGAGTCGATTTGATTAAAGATGCCGAACAGAAAGTAAGGGTAATCCGTGAAAGTCTAAAGGCAGCCACAGATCGTCAGAATCGTATGCGGATTTGAACGAAAAGACATTGAATATCAGGTGGGAGATAAAGTATTTCTTAAAGTTTCGCCTTGGAAAAAAGTACTCAGATTTGGCCGAAAGGGCAAGTTGAGTCCGAGATTCATTGGGCCATACGAAATATCCGAACGAGTCGGTCCAGTTGCGTATCGATTGATTTTACCTCCTGAACTTGAAAAGATTCACGACGTCTTTCATGTTTCGATGCTTCGACGCTATAGATCTGATCCTTCGCACATAATTAGTCCGTCGGAGGTTGAAATTCAAGCCGATATGAGTTATGAAGAAGAGCCGATGCGTATCCTAGCTCGTGAAGTGAAGGAGTTGCGAAAAAAAAGGGTTTCGTTAGTAAAGGTGTTATGGCTCAAACACGGGATCGAGGAAGCTACTTGGGAAACCGAGAGCTCGATGAAAGAACGATACCCAAACCTATTTACCGGTAAGATTTTCGGGGACGAAAATTTCTTGAGTGGGGGAGAGTTGTGACAGCCCAAAATTGACCCTAGTCGGGGAGTGGTTTCGGGACCACAAAACCGAGTCATACTAATAATTAGCCATCATATTTGATATTTATTATATGTATATATGCATGTGTGAAAATTTCATGTTTGAATTCTGTTAATTGTAAGTGAATTTTATTAAATAGGACTTATGTGAGAAAATTTAGAAATGTGCTAGGCAAATGTGAAGTGGCCTATTAATGCATGTTATGAAAATGATGGGTATGCATGTCAAATTACCCAAAATTTGAGCTAGTGGTCGGCCATGCTATGAGTGGAAACATGTTGGGAACATGTTGGCTTAGTGAGGTATGTTAGAAAAAAATAAAATAGGGAGTATGGGTAATAAAGAAATAAAAACAAAAAAATGTGTGGTTGTTTCCCCCCCCATGGCCGTGAGCTAAAGAAAAGAAAAAGAAAGGATAATAGAAAAACAAAAGAAAGACAAAATGTTGGTTTCATCTTCTCCCTTAGTAGCCGAACTTTAAAGAAGAAAAGGGATATAGCATTCGGCCATCTTAAGCTTAAAACAAGGTTAGTAATTCATGTTAGATTTTGAAATTTTAGCTTATTTTAAGTTAGTTACTAAGTTCCTTACTTTGCCCATGTTAAAAATTTGGATTTGGGTGGTGAATGGAGCATTCGGCCATGGTGGTTAATGAAGAGATTTGATTATTTTCTTTATGTTTTAATGAATAAATGTTGATGAGAGATGTTTGATCTAGTTAAAAATTTAATTTGATAGTATTTATATGTGTAATAGCCGAACTTGGACTTGCTTAGTTACTTGAATAAATGTTTTGTATTTAAATGCTAGAATGTGAGTGTTGCCGTTTAGATGATTTGAAAAGAATAGGGTAGATGTTTGAATGTCTAAAGGTTCGGTATTGTACATGAATTCTAATGGTATGATTTTGTGAATGCCGAATGAGCTATAGGAGGTGTGGATGACTTTTATGCATGTGAGTGTGTGTATGCCATTTAGTGGTGACATTCGGCATTTCTTAATTAACATTAGAGATGAGTGAATGAAATCGGCATGTGTATTTGTGAAAATGCCGAATGTGAACTTGGATAATATTGAGTAATGTATGTGCTTTAAAATGATGGAATGGAGTGGATGCTTTAAATGTGTTATGAACAATTATAAGTTAAATTAAGGTTTGCTAAATTACCATTGTCATTGCCGAATATACAAACATACATATGCATGTGTAATTGAAGTATGAATGTTTAGCAAGATGGTTAAACTAGTTAATTTATCGATTTAGCTCAAGAAGCTAAAGGTGGAGAGGCAAGCAAGGGCAAAGAAAAGATCATCGAGTAACCGAGTTGGAACCGTCTTACCCAACACAAGGTAAGTCATTAAGCATATAGTTTGTATTAATTTAAATGGTCATAACGTCTATGTAATGATGCTGAATGGAATGATAAATATATATATACATGTATGTATGTGGTGATGAAAGTGTTGAATGAGAAGAAAAGAGGTGAGATGTATTGAGTTGTTGATCTCGGCACTAAGTGTGCGGGTATAAACTTTTATGATCATGAGATTGGCGCTAAGTGTGCGGGTTTAAATTGTACAGCACTAAGTGTGCGAGTTGATTATATAGCACTGAGTGTGTTGACTTAATATATATTTTTGAATCACTATGGACACTAAGTGTGCGACATTATTGAGTTGATCACGGACAGCGGATCGGGTAAGTACCTTGAGTTCATGGCTAATAGGCGCTATGTTTATATTTGGAGTTGAGCTTGGTAAGTTTGAACCTATGTGACAAATATACTTGAAGTCACGTACATAAGATTTATCGTGGAATAGGTGAAAGGCCGTTTAGTTGTATGATTGTAACGAAAATAAAATGATGTATGAAGATGCCTCAAATATCCAATTGATTAGTATATAGAATGTGAATGCATGATTTGGTATGAGATTGACCGATAGGTCTGAGGAACTATGGCATGGTTCGGTATGGATGGAGTAACTAGCCTCGTCCGT
>NC_053431.1:25931227-26068004 GCF_007990345.1 Gossypium hirsutum | reverse complement strand
TTGATTATGAATGCCTCAAATATCCTATTGATTAGTATATGGAATGTGAATGCATGATTTGGTATGAGATTGACCGATAGGTCTGAGGAACTATGGATGGTTCGGTATGGATGGAGTAACTAGCCTCGTTCCATTTTTTTCCTCTTGTGATAATGTTATTAATGGATGGTAGTGCATTGCTTATGACTTACTGAGTTATATACTCACTCGGTGTTTCCTTGTCACCTATTCTAGGTTTCTTGGACTCGTCTCTTTTTGCGTGGTCGGGCCGTCATCGAAGTCATCACACCGGCTAGCAAGTTTGGTACTTCTTCTTAGTCGGCTTAGGAGAACATTTCGGCATGTATAGGCTATTATGTTGTGTTTGAACTTTGGTATGTAAACTTTTAGCCATGCGAAAATGGATAAATGTCGGTTGGGTTTGGTTTTATAACGCTAGGTCGTAAGCCTTGGTAATTCGACTTTTCTTTTTATGCCATATGTCATGGTGATTATTTTGGTGTTAAAATTCATGATATGGCATAGTGTAGTAGGGGATGTTTGCAATGATTAGCCTTTGCATGGCTAGTCATGTCATAATTTGTGATATGTATGATGAATTACTAGTTAGATCAAGGAGAAATCACGAAATGGCATAGTTGCTTTCGTAACAGATGCTGGCAGCAGCAGTGATGTGAGATTGAAAAATCACTAAATAGTAGGAGTGGAATTAATTGATGAATAAATTATGTAATCGAAGCCCGATGAGTCTATTTTCATATAGAAGTAACAAAACGATCATATGGACAGTATGTTAAGAGAAATTCAGGTTCTCGTGAGACAGGGCCAGAAGGTTTCTGGATTCCCTGTTCCTACTTTGGAAATCATTATAAATTAACCAGATATAATTAGGAGTCATGCCATATATTTACAGATTCCTCTCTGAGTCTAGTTTCTATAGAAACAAACGACATCAGTATTGAAGCTCTGTGTAGGGAGATATCCAATTCGTAATGCGCAAGGGTCAGTGTAGTCAATCCCTGTAACATGGGAGACTTTGACTAATAAACTGTACTAATTGGCCTGACCAAAAATTCTACAAAAATTCTACCATATAGTTATATGAGTCTAGTTTCAGGGAAAATTTACAGAACTGAATTTCGAGTTTTAGAACTCAAGATATGATTTTTAAAGCGACTAGTATGCAGATTGACAGCTTGTCTGAGAAATGTCAATAAGTGGTTTGAAGTCTGTTAACACTTTGTGTTCGACTCCGGCGACGGTCTCGGGTTCGGGGTGTTACAATTTATTGGTATCAGAGCCAGGTTTAGTCGGTTCTAGGACTACCATAGCACGTATGAGTCTAGCTATACATGCCTTAATGTTAATGTTTAAATGTGTGATGACTTCTGACGGTTAAAATGTTTTTGTTTTGATTAGTAAATGGACCCCGGTGTAGAAAGAACCTTAGCGGATGACGTTGAAAGCGTAGCGGCTGCTCCTGCACAAGGGACGCCGCCTGTTGAACCTCAGTCATCTGCGAATAATCAAGGTGAGGGGGCTAAACAAGCCTTCTTTACCATGATGAATGAGTGGGTCGCGCAATATGCCCGAACCAATCCGGCTGTCCAACAATTCCCGAATTTGAATAATCCACCCAAGAGCCCGTAATGCCATCAGTCACTGATCCTGTGAGGCTGAGTAAGCCACCTGTAGACTTGATTAGGAAGCGCGGGGCTGAGGAGTTCAAGGCCATAGTTACTGATGATGCGAAAGGGCCGAGTTCTGGCTTGATAACACCATTCGGGTGTTCGATGAACTGTCATGCACACCCGATGAATGTCTAAAGTGTGCTATATCTTTGTTGCGAGACTCAGCCTACTATTGGTGGAGGACCTTGATTTCCATAGTCCCAAACGAACGAGTTACTTGGGATTTCTTCCAAGCGGAATTTCGAAAGAAATATATTAGTCAACGGTTCATCGATCAAAAGCGTAAGGAATTCTTGGAACTCAAGCAAGGCCGTATGACAGTATCTGAATACGAACATGAATTCGTAAGACTCAGTAGGTATGCCCGGGAGTGTGTAGCTGATGAGGTTGCTATGTGCAAAAGATTCGAAGAAGGATTGAATGAAGGTTTAAGGCTATTAGTGGGTATTTTGGAGATAAAAGAATTCGTGACACTAGTCGAACGAGCCTGCAAGGCGGAAGAACTTGGAAAGGGGAAGAAGAAGGCTGAATTTGAAGCTAGAGACTATCGTAAAAGATCGACGGGTAAAGCTCCGTTCTCAGCTGTAAAGAAGTTCAGGGAAGGCACTAATAAGTCGAGGATGACTGCGGGAATTTCCATCAGAGCACGACCATCGACGGACTCCCGAGCTACTTCGGTAGCTAGTGTGGGCAATAATCGTCTAGAGAAACCTGAATGTCCCCAATGTGGAAGACGACACATAGGTGAATGTTGGGGTAAGTCTATTAACAGGGCCTGTTACGGATGCGGTTCGAAGGACCACTTCATTAGAGATTGCACGGAGCTTGATGAGAAGAATAAGATTCAAGGTGCAAGACCTAGTGGAGTGACAACTAGAGGTAGACCGCCGAGAATTTTAGGAGGTAGGGGTGGTAGTCAGAGAGGGGCCTCTGATACGGCTGTTCGAGCCGAGAACCGTACTCCTGCTAGAGCATATGCCATTCGCGCACGAGAGGAGGCATCCTCCCCTGACGTCATCACTGGTACCTTCACTCTCTTTGATACTAATGTGATTGCATTGATTGACCCTGGCTCTACTCATTCATATGTATGCGAAACCTTAGCATCCAGTAAGACTCTACCTGTTGAGTCTACTGAGTTCGTAATTCGAGTGTCAAACCCTTTGGGTCAATGCGTACTTGTTGATAAAGTGTGTAAGAGATGCCCTCTAATAATCCGAGAATCCTGTTTCCGGCCGATTTGATGCTTTTGCCGTTTGAAGATTTGATGTTATTCTTGTTTGGATTGGTTGACCGCGCATGATGCGGTTGTGAATTGCAAAAGCAAGACTATTGATTTGAGGTGCGCAAATAACGAGATAATCTGAGTTGAGTCTACGGACTTAAGGGGGTTGCCAGCTGTAATATCAGCAATGTTGGCCCAGAAATATGTAAGAAAAGGGTGCGAAGCATACCTTGCGTATGTACTTGATGACAAAGAGTTAGAAAAGAAACCCGAATCTGTGTCGGTGGTTTGTGAATACCCGGATGTTTTTTCTGAAGAGTTACCGGGTTTGCCACCTGTTCGGGAGATAGAGTTTGGTATTGAGCTTGTACCTGGAACTACGCCAATTTCGATAGCTCCGTATCGTATGGCACTAACCGAGTTAAAAGAATTGAAAGCTCAATTGCAAGAGTTGACGGATAGAGGTTTCGCTCGACCAAGTTTCTCACCTTGGGGTGCACCAGTATTGTTCGTGAAAAAGAAGGACGGAACCATGAGGTTGTGCATTGACTATCGTCAACTGAATAAAGTGACGATAAAGAATAAATATCCGTTACCGCGTATTGATGATTTGTTTGATCAATTAAAGGGAGCATCAGTGTTTTCAAAGATAGATTTGAGATCGGGTTATTATCAGTTGCGGATTCGAGATTCGGACATACCCAAAACTGTTTTCAGAACGAGGTACGGTCACTACGAGTTCTTAGTGATGCCGTTCGGGCTCACTAATGCCCCTGCGGTATTTATGGATTTGATGAATCGGATCTTCAGACCATATTTGGATCGGTTCGTAGTTGTGTTCATTGATGACATCTTGGTGTATTCAAGAGATGAGACCGAACATGCTGAACACCTGATATTAGTGATGCAAATTTTGCGGGATAAGCAGTTATATGCGAAGTTCAGTAAGTGTGAATTCTGGTTGAGAGAGGTTAGCTTCTTGGGTCATGTGGTATCCGCAACGGGTATTCGAGTTGACCCGAGCAAAATTTCAGCCATACTTAACTGGAAGCCTCCAAGAAATGTTACCGAAGTTCGGAGCTTCCTGGGGCTTGCAGGTTATTACCGACGATTTGTAAAGGTTTCTCGATGATAGCCACACCAATGACGAAGCTACTTCAAAAGGATGCTAAGTTCGAATGGACGGAGAAATGTCAGAAAAGCTTCGATCAACTGAAAACTCATTTGACTGAAGCTCCAATTTTAGTGCAACCCGAATCAGGCAAAGAGTTTGTCATTTATAGTGACGCATCCCTACTCGGGTTGGGTTGCGTATTGATGCAAGAAGGCCGAGTTGTGGCCTATGCGTCGAGACAATTGAAGCCACACGAGAGAAATTATCCAACCCATGATCTCGAACTAGCCGCCATCGTATTCGCTTTGAAAATATGGCGACATTACTTGTTTGGCGAAAAGTGCCATGTATTTTCGGATCACAAAAGTCTCAAATATTTGATGACTCAAAGAGACTTAAATCTGCGACAAAGACGTTGGCTTGAGTTGTTGAAAGATTACGAGCTTGTCATTGATTACCACCCGGGAAAGGCTAATGTGGTTGCGGACGCCTTAAGCCGAAAATCGCTGTTTGCTTTACGAGCGATGAATGTGCACTTGTTTATTCTACCCGACAATGTGTTAGTAGCTGAATTAAAGGCCAAACCATTATTGATTCATCAAATTCGTGAAGCTCAGAAAGTCGACGATGAATTGGTTGCAAAACAGGTTGAATGTGTTCCGAATATGGAATCCGAATTTCAAATTGATGATGACGATTGTTTGAGATTCAGAAGTCGTTTGTGTGTTCCAAGGAATTCAGAACTCATTTCGATGATTCTGAACGAAGCCCATTGTAGCCGAATGTCAATTCACCCGGGGAGTACGAAAATGTACAATGATTTGAAACGTCGATTTTGGTGGCATGGTATGAAACGGGACATCTCCGACTTTGTTTCTAGATGTTTAATATGTCAACAAGTGAAAGCAGAACATCAAGTGCCTTCAGGATTACTTCAGCCGATCATGATACCCGAGTGGAAATGGGATCGAGTCATAATGGACTTTGTGTCCGGACTGCCATTGTCAGCAAGTAAGAAGGATATGATTTGGGTTGTTGTTGATAGACTGACAAGTCGGCTCACTTTATCCCCGTGCGTACGGATTTTTCATTGGATAAATTAGCCGAATTGTATGTTTCTCAAATTGTGAGATTACACGGGGTACCTATTTCTATCGTGTCGGATAGAGATTCGAGATTCACCTCACGATTTTGGAAGAAATTGCAAGAAGCCTTGGGTACCAAGCTGCATTTTAGCACCGCTTTTCATCCCCAAACCGATGGTCAATCCGAGCGGATAATTCAGATACTCGAGGATATGCTGAGATGCTGCATCCTTGAGTTTAGTGGTTCATGGGAACGGTATTTACCTTTGATTGAATTCGCTTACAACAATAGTTTTCAATCAAGTATTAAGATGGCACCTTACGAGGCTTTGTACGGTCGTAAATGCCGTACACCATTGTTTTGGACCGAGCTCGGTGAAAGTAAAATTTTCGGAGTCGATTTGATTAAAGATGCCGAACAGAAAGTAAGGGTAATCCGTGAAAGTCTAAAGGCAGCCACAGATCGTCAGAAATCGTATGCGGATTTGAAACGAAAAGACATTGAATATCAGGTGGGAGATAAAGTATTTCTTAAAGTTTCGCCTTGGAAAAAAGTACTCAGATTTGGCCGAAAGGGCAAGTTGAGTCCGAGATTCATTGGGCCATACGAAATATCCGAACGAGTCGGTCCAGTTGCGTATCGATTGATTTTACCTCCTGAACTTGAAAAGATTCACGACGTCTTTCATGTTTCGATGCTTCGACGCTATAGATCTGATCCTTCGCACATAATTAGTCCGTCGGAGGTTGAAATTCAAGCCGATATGAGTTATGAAGAAGAGCCGATGCGTATCCTAGCTCGTGAAGTGAAGGAGTTGCGAAAAAAAAGGGTTTCGTTAGTAAAGGTGTTATGGCTCAAACACGGGATCGAGGAAGCTACTTGGGAAACCGAGAGCTCGATGAAAGAACGATACCCAAACCTATTTACCGGTAAGATTTTCGGGGACGAAAATTTCTTGAGTGGGGGAGAGTTGTGACAGCCCAAAATTGACCCTAGTCGGGGAGTGGTTTCGGGACCACAAAACCGAGTCATACTAATAATTAGCCATCATATTTGATATTTATTATATGTATATATGCATGTGTGAAAATTTCATGTTTGAATTCTGTTAATTGTAAGTGAATTTTATTAAATAGGACTTATGTGAGAAAATTTAGAAATGTGCTAGGCAAATGTGAAGTGGCCTATTAATGCATGTTATGAAAATGATGGGTATGCATGTCAAATTACCCAAAATTTGAGCTAGTGGTCGGCCATGCTATGAGTGGAAACATGTTGGGAACATGTTGGCTTAGTGAGGTATGTTAGAAAAAAATAAAATAGGGAGTATGGGTAATAAAGAAATAAAAACAAAAAAATGTGTGGTTGTTTCCCCCCCCATGGCCGTGAGCTAAAGAAAAGAAAAAGAAAGGATAATAGAAAAACAAAAGAAAGACAAAATGTTGGTTTCATCTTCTCCCTTAGTAGCCGAACTTTAAAGAAGAAAAGGGATATAGCATTCGGCCATCTTAAGCTTAAAACAAGGTTAGTAATTCATGTTAGATTTTGAAATTTTAGCTTATTTTAAGTTAGTTACTAAGTTCCTTACTTTGCCCATGTTAAAAATTTGGATTTGGGTGGTGAATGGAGCATTCGGCCATGGTGGTTAATGAAGAGATTTGATTATTTTCTTTATGTTTTAATGAATAAATGTTGATGAGAGATGTTTGATCTAGTTAAAAATTTAATTTGATAGTATTTATATGTGTAATAGCCGAACTTGGACTTGCTTAGTTACTTGAATAAATGTTTTGTATTTAAATGCTAGAATGTGAGTGTTGCCGTTTAGATGATTTGAAAAGAATAGGGTAGATGTTTGAATGTCTAAAGGTTCGGTATTGTACATGAATTCTAATGGTATGATTTTGTGAATGCCGAATGAGCTATAGGAGGTGTGGATGACTTTTATGCATGTGAGTGTGTGTATGCCATTTAGTGGTGACATTCGGCATTTCTTAATTAACATTAGAGATGAGTGAATGAAATCGGCATGTGTATTTGTGAAAATGCCGAATGTGAACTTGGATAATATTGAGTAATGTATGTGCTTTAAAATGATGGAATGGAGTGGATGCTTTAAATGTGTTATGAACAATTATAAGTTAAATTAAGGTTTGCTAAATTACCATTGTCATTGCCGAATATACAAACATACATATGCATGTGTAATTGAAGTATGAATGTTTAGCAAGATGGTTAAACTAGTTAATTTATCGATTTAGCTCAAGAAGCTAAAGGTGGAGAGGCAAGCAAGGGCAAAGAAAAGATCATCGAGTAACCGAGTTGGAACCGTCTTACCCAACACAAGGTAAGTCATTAAGCATATAGTTTGTATTAATTTAAATGGTCATAACGTCTATGTAATGATGCTGAATGGAATGATAAATATATATATATACATGTATGTATGTGGTGATGAAAGTGTTGAATGAGAAGAAAAGAGGTGAGATGTATTGAGTTGTTGATCTCGGCACTAAGTGTGCGGGTATAAACTTTTATGATCATGAGATTGGCGCTAAGTGTGCGGGTTTAAATTGTACAGCACTAAGTGTGCGAGTTGATTATATAGCACTGAGTGTGTTGACTTAATATATATTTTTGAATCACTATGGACACTAAGTGTGCGACATTATTGAGTTGATCACGGACAGCGGATCGGGTAAGTACCTTGAGTTCATGGCTAATAGGCGCTATGTTTATATTTGGAGTTGAGCTTGGTAAGTTTGAACCTATGTGACAAATATACTTGAAGTCACGTACATAAGATTTATCGTGGAATAGGTGAAAGGCCGTTTAGTTGTATGATTGTAACGAAAATAAAATGATGTATGAAGATGCCTCAAATATCCAATTGATTAGTATATAGAATGTGAATGCATGATTTGGTATGAGATTGAACCGATAGGTCTGAGGAACTATGGCATGGTTCGGTATGGATGGAGTAACTAGCCTCGTTCCATTTTGTTTCCTCTTGTGATAATGTTATTAATGGATGGTAGTGCATTGCTTATGACTTACTGAGTTATATACTCACTCGGTGTTTCCTTGTCACCTATTCTAGGTTTCTTGGACTCGTCTCTTTTGGCGTGGTCGGGCCGTCATCGAAGTCATCACACCGGCTAGCAAGTTTTGGTACTTTCTTCTTAGTCGGCTTAGGAGAACATTTCGGCATGTATAGGCTATTATGTTGTGTTTGAACTTTGGTATGTAAACTTTTAGCCATGCGAAAATGGCGTAAATGTCGGTTGGGTTTGGTTTTATAACGCTAGGTCGTAAGCCTTGGTAATTCGACTTTTCTTTTTATGCCATATGTCATGGTTGATTATTTTGGTGTTAAAATTCATGATATGGCAATAGTGTAGTAGGGGGATGTTTGACAATGATTAGCCTTTGGCATGGCTAGTCATGATCATAATTTGTGATATGTATGATGAATTACTAGTTAGATCAAGGAGAAATCACGAAATGGGCATAGTTGCTTTCGTAACAGATGCTGGCAGCAGCAGTGACGTGAGATTGAAAAATCACTAAAAATAGTAGAAGTGGAATTAATTGATAAATAAATTATGTAATCGAAGCTCGATGAGTCTATTTTCATATAGTAGTAACTAAATGATCATATGAACAGTATGTTAAGAGATATTCAGGTTCTCGTGAGACAGGGCAGAAGGGTTTCCGGATTCCCTGTTCCGACTTTGGAAATTCATTATAAATTAACCAGAGATAATTAGGAGTCATGCCATATATGTACAGATTCCTCTCTGAGTCTAGTTTCTATAGAAACAAATGACATCAGTATTTAATCTCTGTGCAGGGAGATATCCAATTCGTAATGCGCAAGGGTCAGTGTAGTCGATCCCTGTAACATGGGAGACTTTGACTAATAAACTGTACTAATTGGCCTGACCAAAAATTCTAAAAAAATTCTACCATATAGGTATATGAGTCTATTTTCATGGAAAATTTACGGAACTGGATTTTGAGTTTCAGAACTCAAGATATGATTTTTAAAGCGACTAGCACGCAGATTGACAGCTTGTCTGAGAAATGTCAATAAGTGGTTTGAAGTCTGTTAACACCTCGTGTTCAACTCCGGCGACGGTCTCGGGTTCGGGGTGTTACAAGATCATTCGTATTGTTTCTATTCTGAAGGTTCAAGTGGGAAATTCCTCACTTTCCAACATGTTACAATTTATTCATAGTCCTTTTTCAATTTGCAATTTACAACAGATAATCATTCTATAGGCAGCCACATTTCATATGATAACAAAATATAATAAAATAAAAAGAATCGATAAATTATTTACGTACAAACCTACCTTGGATCCAGAAATGACAATTTACCATTCTAGTCCATAACCTTGTATTTTCCCGATTTAAGCCCAAATCTCAATGTACCATTCTAGTCCATAACCTTGTATTTTCCCGATTTAAGCCCAAATCTCAATTTCCTTGATCTATAATATCACATTTAGCCTACTAGTTAGTCACACGATTCATATGGGTCTAAAAATCATATTTTTACAAATTTGCATTTTGACCCCTAAACTTTTGCATATTTGCACTTTTTCCCTAAGGTTCAAAAATTAAACTTCTTCCTACTTTCTTATGTTTTATGACATGCTGATCATTTTTCCCTTCTATGGTAACATCAAATTCTCACTCTAACATGTACTTATGAGCATTATGTATTTTTACCGATTATATCGTTTTACTCGCTTTCACGTAAAATCGCTTAGCAAAAGTTGTTTAACACAATTTCAAGCTCCATATTCTACCATTAAACATCAAAATACATGCATATCATTCATGGGTAAATTTTTAAACATAAATCCTAGCTCAAAATAATGGTAGAAATGAGCAGATCATATTACCAAGATTTCAAAAATATAGAGAACATTAAAAACGGAGCTCGGAATCACTTACTATTAAGCTTAGAAGCTTGGTCAAACCCTAACCATGGCTGCTCTTGGTACATTTTGCTGTAGCAAGAAGAAAGGGACACAGTTGGAGTTTAAAATTTGTGTTTTAATTCATTTTACCCCTAAATGACCAAAATGCCCTTCTTACTATTCTTTCAAATTTTACCTAATCAAGGCCATATTTGTCCAAAAAGTTATACAATGGTTTAATTATCATTTAAGAACCTCCCATTTAAAATTTCATAACAATTTGATACCTCTAACATGTAGAACTCAACTTTTGCACTTTTTACAATTTAGTCCTTTTTACTAAATTGAGTGCCCAAACGTTGAAATTTTCGAACGAAATTTTCACGAAATCATTTCATGAAATTGTAGACCATAAAATATAATAAAAATGAAATTTTCCTCATAGGATTTGTGGTCCCGAAAGCACTGTTTCGACTAAGCCCAAAATCAGGATGTTACATTTCTCCCCCCTTTTAAGGATTTTCGTCCCCGAAAATTTTACCAAAAAAGTGGTTTTGGTTTTTCACTTGGATTCCTCAATCCTATAATCGATGTCAAAGAGCTTTCACTCAGGCTAAACTTTTACTACCTATCTCTTTAAATTTTACATACAAAAATCATAAGTGGTATTCATTTTACAATACTTTTACTAAAACTTAATCTCTACTAAAAAGCTCATGTACTCAAAAGTCCGATCCATACCATCATGTTACATATAGATTCGCACTCGAATCCTTTCGAATTCGAATAGTAAAACTAGTCAGTTCATCTCAACCTCATACTTTTTATAATTTCACATAGTCCAATTATTTGTCAATTTAACCCTCAACTACTTTTTATTTCAAGCCTCTTTTGGCTTTCCAAAGAAATCATGATATGAAACTCGGATCTCAATCCGATTAGTGGAGATTAAAATTCCATGATATCCAAAATTCATAAAGACACGAAATTCTATGAATCTGGTGAGCAGACATTCGGGTATACCAGCATAATTTACACATCTCATAATGTTTAACAACGCTACATATCACTTTCCTCTTTCAAGGACAGGAATGATCCAGATAAGAAAATCCATATTAACCTTTTTTATTTCGATTCTAATTTTGAAACGGCAAAAATAATTCTGATGATTCTTGCTATACATCTTTAAACTTTCAACATTTCAAGAATTTGTACTCAAAGATAAACAATGATCGTTTCAGCATTTTTTTAATACCTAGACTATCTTCACATTATCAATATCAGATCTTCTTATTGTATACGATTCTTCTAGGAAACATACACTTCTTAATTAGACTATTCATCTTTTTACCCATGAAGAAATAAAATCTTATTCTCAAGTATGCACATCTCTTTAAATTCTAGACATATATTCCATACAGATTGAACAATCAAGTCTACCTTATTCATCCGTAATTGATATTTCAAGAAATTCTCTCTTCTAGTAAACAAAACGATTCAACATGCATCATTCCAAATTCACTCATTCTACCAATGGAATATATTAACAAATGTATTAGCATAAGGAATACTGATACCTCAACTGAATACATTTACTCTGATTAACTTTCTTGAGAAAGGAAATCCACCATACAAAATTTCTTATCGATTCTCAATAGGCAGAATATAACAAAATACCAAAGAAAAACAGAACCATGCAAATCATAACCCAATCAGATTGACAATATATTCGTCTAACGTTAAGATCAAGGAACATTTTCATAATATAAGAATTCATCAGGGATTAGATAGCCCCAATAATATTTCAAGTATCAGGTAATCTCATACAGTATCTCAATAGAGACAGTCACAAACTGTTCACTATAATTACCATGCTTGAACATTTCATATTTTGAACATTATTCCTTTAACTATTTTTGTCGTCCCAAATTCCATAATATTCCCTTTACTAAGAAAACCAATTCATGAGGGAATTTCAATCAATACATATCTCGACATCATACCAGGATAGATAGTTTTACCAAAATTAACCTTTTTCGCTAACTGCGATGTTACGAAAATTAAACAATCTTTCGATCAATCTGATATCTTTCTAGCTCATGTCTGTATTTATCAACCCATTCTCAATCTCTAATCATGCTTATAACCATTCCATCATTGAACTCTTTGGTTTCTCACCTGGAAACCCATTCAACATAAATCTCAGGAATTTCCTTTATAAAACACCACTTTGGTAAGGGGGAGGGGGTCCTAGGGCCTCTGACTCAACTCTCATATACATGTAACACAGTTTTCATCATAGCAATCATATTTCAATCATGTCATTCATTTCGAGTAACTAACATTCATATTGATTTTACATTCACTTTCTAGTTATCTCATTTAAACAAGCGTACTTATACATGTATTTCAATGTTTCCTAGATAATATTACTTATCCATTCATTAAATCAGACAAGTCAAGCACATAATATCATATAAGGGCCAAACAAACATGGATAAGTATATCACAGTCTAAACTTTCATCTTACACATCATCATATACATATCATTACAATCATATATATCAGTCCAAGCAATTTAATATATTTACTCAAGTTATATGGGCTTACCAATCATAATCACCCCAACGAATATACATAAATATTCATCTTATTAATATTTTTGATAAGTTACTCAGACACATCCATTTGTTCAAATAAATCGATCATATACATCATGGAATTATCTATTAATCATAGATAAGCTCATTTCACCATGTACACATTTCATGAATCCTCATTCGTACCTTTCCAAGTTTCAGTTCGTCATGACGATACTTTACTCGAATATTTTAGCATCACATTAAACATGGTTGGTGTAGCTCGGTTGGAGAGTACCTTTGTCTAAACAAAGTGGCTCTCATACGCGTCGGGAGACATCACACTATCACGGATCCGTGACATGTATAGTTGGACTTTTACACATGCTAGGTTAGTCCGAGAATCAACTAAACCATAGCTCTGATACCACTAAATGTAACACCCCTCACCCGTATCCAACGTCGGGACAGCGTTCGAGGCGTTAACAGACTTATACATTCACAACAACACATAACATATTACTAACCATGCATGGCAAACAAGCATATACACATCACCAATATCAAACATAACATAAATAGCTAGATCTATAAGTCAGAATCATTATCTCACTAAAGACCACTATATTTGGCCAAATTATAATAACACATGTTATAAAACTAGGTCCCAATACATGCCACTCACTTGATAATTCTAGCATATGTGTTTATACTGTTAAGGTGTTGGCTTGATGGTGTGATGCTGCCTCCGACGATCTCCAACCCTGAGCTAAACTGACAACATTAAAAGAAATGGAAAGGAGGGGGTAAGCTTTAAGCTTAGTAAGCTCTCATGAAATAATAATAAGCAATTTACTAACATGCTTTCCCCTGTTTCGCTGTTTGACAGCTTCGACCTTTCTTCACTTCAATTCATTTATCTCAGAGTACGAGATTCAAATAATGTTCCCATTTGTTTCTATTAAAAGTAGACTCATCAAATATTCTATGAATATAAATTATAACCCATAATTATTTTTCTACAATTTTTAACAATTTTTCCAAGTCAGAATAGGGGATTTCGAATTCATTCTGACATTGTCTCACAAAAATTAGAATATCACATAATATACAACTTTTTTTCTCCCCCTATTTCTTTTATATGAAAATAGGCTCATTAAAATTTAATTCAATAATTTATTTGAAATTTAATTCAACTTACACAATTTTTGATGAATTTTCAAATTCACACAACTGCTGCTGTCCAACACTGTTTTACTACTAAAATTCACTCTTACATAATTTCACTTAATCCATTTTGTCTTATCGAAGTTCAATCAAATATCGAGCATATTGCTCAAAATTTTCTTAAACATATACCTGCACTTATTCATCATATAATCATGTTCACATGTATTTTTACTTAATCGATTTTCCCGTTCAGCTCTTCGGGATAATAACTGATACTCAGTTGCTTGCACATATTTTCACACTTGCAGACAAGGCTATCTTGTGACAGCCCAAAACTGACCCTAGTCGGGAAGTGGTTTCGGGACTGCTAAACCGAGTCTTATAAATGATTAAAAGTTATATTCTGTGTTTATGATGTGAGTAAATGCATGTGTGAAAGTCTCATGCATTAATTTGATCATCTTTATGTGAATTTTTTTTTATTGGACTTATATGAAACTTTGTTGGAAAGTGAGAGGCTAATTTACAATGGGCTAATAGTACATGCATTGAAAGGAGTGGTTTTGCATGTCAATTTACCCAAGTTAAATAGGGTGGCCGGCCATGTTATGGATTAAATAATATTATAACTATTTTATGCTAATAGTTTATGTTACAAAATGAAATAATGAATAAGGTTAATAAAATACAAGTTAGTGGGAGGAGAAACCAAAGTTAGCCTATGTTTTCTCCTCCATTGCCGTAACTAGAGAAAGAAGAGGAAGAAAAGCCTTTGGGGAAGAAAATTCGGCTAAGGTGGATACCTAAAGTAAGGTAAGTTCAATGTCATTCTTGGAAAACTTATGCACCATTTGGATGATTAGTTTAACTTCTACCTATTTTATGGTTTGAAGATAGGTTTTGTATGAGTTAAGTTTCGGTTAAGGTGGATTGATTAATTGGGTTTTATAAGGAAATTATGCCATAGCCGAATGTGTCTTGAAGAAGATGTTATATGTGCTTATTATAAGTATATGTATATTCGGCTAATGAGTTTGAATTGAAGTTTCGATAGGTTGTGGGTTGAGTGGCCGAGTGAACTATAGGCTTTGCAAGGATGGAACAATGGGAGAGTGACTAGAATGGGGTAAAGATTTTTGGATGAGTGGCTTAGAGGAGCCTAGTACATTCGGTCAAAGATCGAGCCTATTTAGAATGTAAATTTCTTCCTCTATGATTAGGTTCCTTGCATGTTAATTGGTTCTTGTTAGGACCAAAGGATCGATCAATAGGCATTAAAAGGCTAAATGTGTGAATTTAAGGTATAAGAACCTATAGGTAATTACCTAGGTAATGTTGGAAATTAATATAGTGTATTCGGCCATGTAGAGTATATCCTAGAGATATTATGTTTAATTCTCTATAATCGGCTAAATGAGTGATAATGGGTTATAATGTTGAATGGAATTATATGTATAAGTGGTTAGTAAAGTGATTAAACTACCGAATTTAATTAGTAAATGTGTTCTAAGCTTGATGAATTTTGAGATGCGATTGGGAGTAAATTTGTCATGAGCATACTTTGTTAATAATAAATATGATAAATGTATATATATATAGCTGAATGTGATATGTGTGAATTATATGTTAAATCAAGACTTGGTAAGCTAGCTATTAAGGTGAAATGCTAATGTTAGTATTTGATTTGGTGATAATCTGTTTGGGGACAGCAGCAGTAAGGTGATTTTGGAAAATCGCCATAAATTATAGGAGTTGAATTAGAAGCTGAGTGAATTATGTCATTAAAGCTTGAAGAGTCTATTTTCTTACAAAAGAAACTATAAAAACAAAAGAGTTACCGATCTTGAGATATTTGAAGCATTGTGGGGCTGAGTCATAATGACTGCTGGATTCCCTGTTCTGTTTTTAGAAAATCATTATAAATTGTACAAAAATGATTATAAGATAAAATTTATATGCTTAGACTCCTTAATGAGTCTAGTTTCTAATGAGATCAAATACAACACATTTTGAATTCTGTAAAGTGAGAAATTGGATTCGTAGTGAAGAGTGGTCAGAATAGTCAAACAGTGAACAGGGGAAACTTTAAGAAAAATCTGGTATTGATTGGCCAAGCCTAAAATTCTGAAAATTTTATGGATGGAAGATATACGAGTCTATATTCAGGGAAAATTAACGGCAAGTGATTTGGAGTTTAGTAGCTCCAGTTATAAGTAATTTAGTAACTACTGCTCAGGAAAACAGCTCGTAGTGAATATGTGATTTTGTTGTAAACATTAATGAAAGTTTGCCGATGAATTATTTATTGATTAATATAAAGCTTGCTACAATCTATGTGTGTGAAAGTCGGATCAATATATATAATATTATTCTGAAAGTAATACTTGAATAGTCGATTAATGACTATTTTAAATTTTGTTGAACTTAAGCTCAAGAGCAAAGGGGAACTAGATCCGATAAAGGGAAGGAAAAAGTAATTGAATAGCCGTTGAAGTCGTTCGACGACATTTGAGGTAAGTCTTCGAGTAATGACCCTACTTGAATTATATTGAAATGAATAGTCATACTATGACGGATAGTCGAATGTGCTTAGAGACTATGTTATAAAGCCAATTGAAATTATGTTCTTTGTGTGCGGCTACTGAGCCGAAATTTGAAAGGTTTAATAAATGTTTTGTGTTTGAGCCTTAGTAACGAAGAAATGATATGAATGTGTTATGATTATTGACATATGTGTGCATGAACATTGGAATATATCCGGGTTATGACCCGAAGGCAATTATGCGAGTTGACATATCCGGGCTAAGACCCGAAGGCAATTATGCGAGTTGATATATCCGGGCTATGACCCGAAGGCAATTATGCGGGATGATATATCCGGGCTATGACCCGAAGGCAATTATGCGAGTTCATATGTCCGGGTTAAGACCCGAAGGCAAATATGTTTGCGGCTGTATTCGGTTAAATACCGAAGAAACTTGGGTTTGAATGTGAGCGTTTTGTGCTGTAACTAATTTAATAAATATGCTCGACCAACCCGAACGATACGGTATGTTTGCATGTGCATTGGAAAAGTCGATTCATTTTAAATAGTATTCGTGTGATCGACTAACGAATTTTTTTGGCTTTTAGAAAGGTTGATACCTTGTGTATATATGTTGATGAAGTATGATTATGAAAATGTGTGTTATTAAAGTGACTTAGTTAGCTATGTGAATGTAATACTGTAGTTAAAGCCGATTTCATTACTTGAGACTTACTAAGCTTAAAATGCTTACCCGGTTGCTTTGGCTCTCTGTTTTATAGATTTTGTTCGTTAGCTATCGGATTCGGGATCAGCGAAGTCGAAGTCATCTACACTATCAAGCTCTTTTGGTACTCTTTTAGTTGAACTCTGGATATGGCATGTATAGGACTACCCCCTGTTGTTTAAGTTCTTTTGTGATGTATGTGTGTAAAGCCATGCGAAAATGGCTTGTAGATGTGGAGTATGGCATTAGACCATTTGTGTTTATGTATGTATATATATGGTTTCACGATGTGACTATGGATTGAAATGGAAGTGTTGGGCTAATGATCAGCCATTGGAATGGCTAAATATGATCACATGTGGACCTATGTATGGCAAAACCCTAGTTGGCCCATGGTAACCACAAAATAGGTAAAGTTTATCTTGAAAACAGATTTTGACAGCAACAGTGGTGTAGAATTGAAAAATCACATAAATTCGTAGGGGTGGAATTAAATAGTGAATAAATTATGTAATCGAACCTTGATGAATCTACTTTCATATGGAAGTAACGAAACAATTATAGGAACAGTACAGGAAGAGATATTCGGGTTCTTGTGGAACAGGGCCAGAACAGTTTCTGGATTCACTGTTCCGCCTTTGGAAATTCACTATAAATTGACCAGAGATAATTAGGGGTCATACCATATATGTATGGATTCCTCTCTGAGTCTAGTTTCCATAGAAACAAACGGCATTAGTATTGAAGCCCTGTGCAGAGAGATATCCCAGTCGTAATGGGAAAAGGTCAGTGTAGTCGACCCCTGTAACATGAGAGACTTTGACTAATAAACTGTACTAATTGGCCCGTCCAAAAATTCTAGAAAAAAATATATAGGTGGGGACATGAGTCTAGTTTCAGGGAAAAATCACAAAACTGATTTTCGAGTTGTGAAACTCAAGATATGATTTTTGAAGCGACTAGTACTCAGACTGGGCAGTGTCTGGAAAAATTTTTTAAAAGTCTGTCAACACCTCGTATTCGACTCCGGTGACGGTCTCGGGTTTGGGGTGTTACATATCTGGTACGCATAGTATCCTGCACTTAGTACTACACATGCGACCAATTGTCCGGTACACGTAGTAGCCTGCACATAGTACTACACACGTGACCTAACCATTTGATACACGTAGTAGCCTGCACTTAGTACTATACACGTGATCGAAGTTATCGGGTACGCATAGCAGCCTGCGCTTAGTACTACACATGCGACCAATTATCTGGTACACATAGTAGCCTACACTAAGTACTGCACACGTGACCTCACAATAGATCATTCGTAACGTTTCTATTCCGAAGTCTCAACCAGGAAATTCCTCATTGTCCAATAAGTTACAATTTATTCATAGTCCTTTTTCAATTTGCAATTTACAACAAATAATCATTTTATAGGCAGTCACATTTCATATGATCACAAAATATAATAAAATAAAAAGAATCGATAAATTATTTACATAAAACTTACTTGGATCCAGAAATGGCAATTTACCATTCTAGTCCATAACCTTGTATTTTCCCGATTTAAGCCCAAATCTCGATTTCCTTGATCTATAATATCACATTTAGCCTACTAATTAGTCACACTATTCATATGGGTCTAAAAATCATATTTTTATAAGTTTTCATTTTGACACCTAAACTTTTGCATATTTTCACTTTTGCCTCAAGGTTCGAAAATTAAACTTCTTCCTATTTTCTTATGTTTTATGACATGCTGATCATTTTCCCTTCTATGACAACATCAAATTCTCACTCTAACATGTACTTATGAACATTATGTATTTTTACCGATTATACTGTTTTACTCGTTTTCACGTAAAATCACTTAGCAAAAGTTGTTTAACACAATTTTAAGCTTCATATTCTACCATTAAACATCAAAATACATGCATATCATTCATGGGTAAATTTTTAAACATAAATCCTAGCTCAAACTAATGGTAGAAATGAGCAGATCATGTTATCGGGATTTCAAAAATACACAGAACATTAAAAACGGAGCTCGGAATCACTTACTATTAAGCTTGGAAGCTTGGGAAAACCTTAACCATGGATGCTCTTGGTACATTCTGCTGTAGCAAGAAGAAAGGGACACAGTTGGAGTTTAAAATTTGTCTTTTAATTCATTTTACCCCTAAATGACCAAAATGCCCTTTTTATTATTCTTTCAAATTTTACCCAATCAAGGACATTTTTGTCCAACAAGTTATACAATGATTTAATTATCATTTAAGGACCTCCCATTTAAAATTTCATAACAATTTGATACCTCTAACATGTAGAACTCAACTTTTGCACTTTTTACAATTTAGTCCTTTTTACTAAATTGAGTGCCCAAACGTCGAAATTTTCGAACGAAATTTTCACGAAATCATTTCGTAAAATCGTATACCATAAAAATATAATAAAAATGAAATTTTCCTTATCGAATTTGTGGTCCCGAAATCACAGTTTCGACTAAGCCCAAAATCAGGATGTTACAGTAGGAGATGGGACCAGTACTCTAACAATCCGCAAAACTGAATGGCTTACGAGCTTTGAATTACCCTTCGATATGTTCAGCTCGACACTGACTCACCATGAGGGAGATGATGAGCGGACCAATTTCGAAGATGGAGGGATGCACAAGATCCCCCGGGAACAGCGAATGAGTATGAAGTATCATTTCAGCTACAATTGTCTACTCTAAAGGGGCCCATTATCTGAAGCCCCATGTGACAGCCCTAAATTGACCCTAGTCGGAAAGTGGTTTCAGGACCACAAAACCGAGTCATAAAAATAATTAACCGTTATATTTGATGCTTATTATATGTATATAGGCATGTGTGAAAATTTCATGTTTGAATTTTGAAAATTGTAAGTGAATTTTGCTAAATAGGACTTGTGTGAGAAAATTTAGAAATGTGCTAGGCAAATGTTAAAGTGGCCTATTGATGCATGTTAGAAAATGTTTGTCCTTGCATGTCAAATTACCCAAAACTTAGGATGGTGGCCGACCATGCTATGGGTTAAAATGTATTATAGACATTTTATGATAGTGTTTTATGTTAGGAATAATAAAATAAAGAACATGGGTAATAAAACAATAGTGGTTAGTAGGAGGAGAAACAAAAAAAAATTAGCTAGGTTGCTCCTCCATTGCCGTGAATTGAAGGAAGAAAACAAAGAAAAAAAATGTTCATCTTTTAACATCCTTGGCCGAAAATGCTAAGAAGAAGGGGGAAGGGGAAGTAAAATATTCGGCCACTCCTTCTTGTCTTGAATAAGGTATGTAATTCATGGTAGCTTTTGGAATTTTTGAATGTATTAAGCTAGTTACTAAGTCCCTTAGTTAGCCCATGTTCAAATTTTGAATCTTGTTGGTAACATGAGCAATCGGTCATGAGAAAATGTTCAAGAAATGGTTGTTGTTCATGTTTTTTGGATGAGAAATGGTGAGTTTTGTTGTTTCATATTAAAGTTAGGTGAATGATGATAGATGAGTGTTTGAACTATAAAAAGAATCATAGGTGAGCATTAGATACTAAGGGAAAAGAATCGGCTACCTTGTTATGAGCTAGGGCCGAATGTGAGTTTGGTTGTGTTTGAATATTACATGCTTGGTAGAATGGTGGATGAAAGTGCCGAATGTGGTCTTTGGCTTGGGCATAAGGAATAATAGTATGCATAGGTTTCGGCTTTGGTAGTACCTATGTAATTATAATTAGTTCATTTGATGGTTTGGCATGAGGTGATAAGTAAAAGTTTAAAGGTAGCTTAAGTTAATTGATTATATGTGTGTATGCTATTAGAAATTCAAGGAATTCTCGGTAAAAATGTGGTTAGGGGTTAAGTCATGGGAACTTGGGGGTATTCATATGTGGACCTTAAGATTTTGTACACTATGACTATGTGAGTTAGGTGTTAAATAACTTAATCATGTGTATGCATGACCAAGTATAATCGGCCACATGAGTAAAGAAATGGGTTAATTGATATGTGGTAAATGTTAAGTGTTAAACGAAATGGAAATGATATCATATTGGAATATGTATACTCGACCACATGAATGCATACATAGGTTGGTGTTGCATGTATTCGGCTATAGGTAAGCATATTGATGATTCTATCTTGACTTAGATAATCGGCTAAAGGAGAATATTAGCTAATATGTTGAATTTGATTCATGATTTCATGCATATGACTGTAATGTCCAATATATATATGGACTAAGTACCTTGAATTTCTCTCGATGTTCAAGATGATTAAATCAATTTATTTGTTAAATTAAGCTCAAGAGCAAAGGGGAACTAAATTCGATAAAGGGAAGGAAAAAGTAATTGAATAGCCGTTGAAGTCGTTCGACAGCATCCGAGGTAAGTTTTCGAGTAATGGAACTTAGTTTATGATTTGATTAAGTCATGACATATAGCATAACAAATAAATGGAGATATAATGATTCAACTTGAATTATATATTGAGGTGACTAGTTTATACTTGTGACGGGTAGCCGAAAATGGTAATACTTGATAAGTGACTTGTGTTTGAATTCTAGTTATGAAAATGAAATATAGATGCGTCATGATTTATTGATATGTACATGAATATCCAGATGATAACCGGGCTAAGTCCCGAAGGCATTTGTGCTAGTGACTAATTCCGGGCTAAGTCCCGAAGGCATTTGTGCGAGTTACTATATCCGGGCTAAGTCCCGAAGGCATTTGTGCGAGTTACTATATCCGGGCTAGGTCTCGAAGGCATTTGTGCGAGTTACTATAACCGGGCTAAGTCCCGAAGGCATTTGAGCGAGTAGCTATATCCGGCTAAATCCCGAAGGTACTTGGTTTGGGAATGAGCGATCTTGCTGTAAAAATTTCAATTAATACGCTCGTAAAATCCCAACGATGAGGTATGTTTTGTATATGCATTGGAATAATTGATTCCTTTTAAATAGTATTCGCTCAATCGATTAACAAGCTTCCGGCCTTTAGACAAGTTAATACCTTATGTATGAATATAAGGGTTGGAAATGTGAAGTAGGTATGATTTTGAGAATATGTGTATATGAAACTATTCGTTTAGTCATATGAATGCTATACTTTAGTTGTGCATGATTTCATTACTCAAAACTTACTAAGCATTAAATGCTTATTCCGTTTCTTTGATTCTCTGTTTTATAGATTTTGGTTCGTCAGCTATCGGACTCGGGAGTGTCAAAGTCGAAGTCATCCACACTATCAAAGCCCTTTTGGTACTCTTTTAGTTGAACTCTGAAAATGGCATGTATAGGACTGCCCTTTTGTTGTTAGTCAAGTACCTTCGGTAATGTATATATTTGGATAGCCATGCGAAAATGGCTTATATATATTTTGACCATAGCGTTATAATCATTTTGTATGTTGTTCATTGAGTGGTATGGAAATGTTGGTAACGATTAGCCATTGGAATGGTTAATCACGATCATTTTGGTGCTATGTATGACAAAACTCTAGTTGATCCATGGAAAATCATGAAATAGGTATAGTCTACCTTAAAAACAGATGCTGACAGCAACAATGATGTGAATTTGAAAAATCACTAAAAATAGTAGCAATGGAATTAAATAGCGAATAAATTATGTAATCGAAACTTGATGAGTCTATTTTCATATGGAAGAAACGAAACAATTATATGAGCCGTATTTTAAGGGATGTTTAAGTTTTTGTGAAACAGGGCCAGAGCGATTTCTGGATCCCCTATTCTGACTTTGGAAATTCACTATAAATTAACCAGAGATAATTAGAAGTCATGTCCTATATGTACAGATTCCTTTCCGAGTCTAGCTTCTTTAGAAACAAACGAAATAAGTATTGAAGCCCTGTATAGGAAGATATCTAAGTCGTAATACATGAAGGTCAGAGTAGACAAACCCTGTAATAGGGGAGACTTTAACTAATAAACTGTACTAATTGGCTTAACCAAATATTCTAGAAAACAACTTGTAGACGAACATATGATTCTAGTTTCAAGAAAAATTTACGGAACCGGTTTTCGAGTTTTGGAACTTGAGATATGATTTTTAAGGTGACAGTGATGCAGTTAGCCAGCTTGTCTGGAAATTTTAAAATGGACTGTGCAAATAAGTGAATTAAGTCCGTTAACACCTCGTGTCTGACTCCGGCAACGGTCTCGAGTAAAGGGTGTTACAATTTTATTGGTATCAAAGCTACGGTTTAGTCGATTCTAGGACTACCGTAATACGTTTGGGTCTAGCTATACATGCCATTATGTGTTTATTTGATAGTGTGGTGATTTCTGACAGTTAAAATGTGTTTCCTTATAGAAATGGATCCCGATCCCAACCGAACAGTAGCTGATGATCTTGAGAGTGTAGCGCCTGCTCCCGCACAAGGGACAGCGCCGGCGGACTCTCAACCTATTGCTAGTAATCGGAATGATGAAGCTAGACAAGCTTTTTATAGCGTGATGAATGATTGGTTCAACCAATACATTTGAAGTAATACGGCTGTTCCACAACCTCCATTCCCGACTAATACAACCCTCGGACCTACAATACCTCTGGTAACTGACCAAATAAGGTCAAATAAGCCCCCAGTTGACAGAATCCGAAAACACGAGGCTACTGAATTTAAAGCTACGGACAGCGATGATGCCGAGAAAGCTGAATTTTGGTTGGACAACACTATTCAGGTACTCGATGAGCTATCTTGCACACCCGATGAGTGCCTAAAGTGTACTATCTCCTTGCTACGTGATTCTGCCTACTATTGGTGGAATACATTGATTTCTGTTGTGCCCAGAGAGCAAGTAACTTGGGAGTTTTTCCAAACCGAGTTTCGGAAAAAGTATATCAGTCAGAGATTCATTGATCAAAAACGGAAAGAATTTCTTGAACTTAAACAAGGTTCCATGTCGGTTACTGATTATGAACGAAAGTTTGTAAGACTTAGCTGGTACGCTCGAGAATGCATTTCTTCAGAAGCTGTGATGTGTAAACGTTTCGAGGATGGACTGAACGATGATATAAAGCTGTATGTTGGCATTTTAGAAATCCGAGAATTTGTGGTACTTGTCGAGCGAGCTTGCAAAGCCGAGGAGCTCGGTAAGGAGAAAAGAAAAGCTGATATGGGAGCAAAGGAGTTTCGTAAGAGATCTTTGGGAAAGCCCTTTCAACAGTCATCGAAGAAATTTAGAGATGATTTAGGCCGATCTAGAGACACTTCGGGCTTTTCTAGACGAGATCGTGATCGACCCCCTGTGGGTACACGAGTCACTTCGGTCGCCAGTGTTGGAAATGAACGTCGAGACAGAACAGAGTGCCAGTATTGTGGTAAATGGCATTCGGGGAGTTGTAGATTCCATGACCGCTCCTGTTACAAGTGTGGATCAGCTGACCACTTTATTAAAGATTGCCCGAGATTGTCTAAACAGAATGTAAATCAAAGTGGGAAATCGGGTGCTACCACTGCTCGAGGTAGACCATCTAGAAACACGGGAAATCCTAGTGGTGGTCAGAGAGGATCTAGAGACGCTACAACCAAATCTGAGGCTTGTGCTCCTGCTAGGGCTTATGCTATACGCACATGCGAGGATGCTTCCTCGCCAGATGTTATTACCGATACTTTTACTCTCTTTGATACTAATGTGATTGCTTTGATTGACCCTGGTTCTACTCATTCTTATATATGTGAAACCTTAGCATCCAGTAAGACTTTACTTGTTGAGTCTACTGAGTTCGTAATTCGAGTGTCGAATCCCTTGGGTCGTTATGTACTTGTTGACAAAGTGTGTAAGAAATGTCCCCTAGTAATCCGAGGTTCCTGTTTTCCGGCCGATTTGATGCTTTTACCGTTTGATGAATTTGATGTTATCCTCGGTATGGATTGGTTGACCGTACATGATGCAATTGTAAATTGCAAAAGAAAAACCATTGATTTGAGGTGTGTAAATAACGAGATAATCCTAGTTGAGTCTACGGACTTGAATGGGTTGCCAGCTGTAATATCATCAATGTTGGCTCAGAAATATGTAAGAAAGGGGTGTGAAGCATACCTTGCGTATGTACTTGATGACAAAGAGTTAGAAAAGAAACCTGAAACTGTGCCGGTGGTTTGTGAATACCCAGATGTTTTTCCCGAAGAATTATCGGGTTTACCACCTATTCGGGAGGTAGAGTTTGGTATTGAGCTTGTACCTGGGACTACACTGATTTCGATAGCTCCGTATCATATGGCACCAACCAAGTTAAAAGAGTTGAAAGCTCAGTTGCAAGAGTTGACGGATAGAGGTTTCGCTCGACCAAGTTTCTCACCTTGGGGTGCGCCAGTATTGTTTGTGAAAAAGAAGGACGGAACCATGAGGTTGTGCATCGACTATCGTCAGCTGAATAAAGTGACAATAAAGAATAAATATCCGTTACCGCGTATTGATGATTTGTTTGATCAACTAAAGGGAGCCTCGGTGTTTTCAAAGATAGATTTGAGATCGGGTTATTATCAGTTGCGAATTTGAGATTCAGACATACCCAAAACTGCTTTCAGAACGAGATACGGTCACTACGAATTCTTAGTGATGCCGTTTGGGCTCACTAATGCCCCCTGCGGTATTTATGGATCTGATGGATCGGATCTTCAGACCGTATTTAGATCGGTTTGTAGTTGTGTTTATCGATGATATTTTGGTCTATTCGAGAAATGAAATCGATCATGCTGAACACCTGGGATTAGTGTTGCAAATTTTACGGGATAAGCAGTTGTATGCTAAGTTCAGCAAGTGTGAGTTCTGGTTAAGAGAGGTTAGCTTCTTGGGACATGTGGTATCTGCATCGGGTATTCGAGTTGATCCGAGCAAAAATTTCAGTCATACTTAACTAGAAGCCTCCGAGAAATATTACTGAAGTTCGAAGCTTTTTGGGGATTGTCGGTTACTACAGGCGCTTTGTAAAGGGTTTTTCGATGATAGCCACACCAATAACGAAACTACTTCAGAAAGATGTTAAGTTTGAATGGACAAAAAAGTGTCAGAAAAGTTTCGATCAACTGAAAACTTATTTGACTGAAGCTCCAGTACTAGTGCAGCCCGAATCAGGCAAAGAATTTGTCATTTATAGTGATGCATCCCTACTTGGGTTGGGTTACGTATTGATGCAAGAGGGTCGAGTTGTAGCTTATGCGTCGAGACAACTGAAGCCACTATGAGAAAAATTATCCGACCCATGATCTCGAACTAGCTGCCATCGTGTTCGCTTTAAAAATATGGCGACATTACTTATTTGGGGAGAAGTGCCATGTATATTCGGATCACAAAAGTCTCAAATATTTGATGACTCAAAGAGACTTGAATCTGCGACAAAGACGTTGGCTCGAGTTGTTAAAAGATTATGAGCTTGTCATTGACTATCACCCGGGAAAGGCTAATGTGGTTGCAGATGCTTTAAGTCGTAAATCACTATTTACTTTACGAGCGATGAATGTACACTTGTCTGTTCTATCCGAAAATGTGTTAGTAGCAGAATTAAAGGCCAAACCATTGTTGATTCATCAAATTCGTGAAGCTCAGAAAGTCGATGATGAATTGGTCGCAAGACGGGCTGAATGTGTTTCGAATATGGAATCAGAGTTTCAAATTGATGATGATGATTGTTTTAGGTTCAGAAGTCGTTTGTGTGTTCCAAGAAATTCAGAACTTATTTCGATGATTTTGAACGAAGCTCATTGTAGCCGAATGTCAATCACCCGGGGAGTACGAAAATGTACAACGATCTGAGACGTCAGTTTTGGTGGCATGGTATGAAACGAGACATTTCTGATTTTGTTTTGAAGTGTTTAATATGTCAGCAAGTGAAGGCGGAACATCAAGTGCCTACGGGTTTACTTCAGCCGATCATGATACCTGAATGGAAATGGGATCGAGTCACGATGGATTTCGTATCTGGGTTGCCAGTATCGGCAAGTAAGAAAGATGCGATTTGGGTTGTTGTTGATAGACTGACTAAGTCGGCTCACTTTATCCCGTACGTACGGATTTTTCATTGGATAAACTAGCTGAATTGTATGTTTCTCAGATTGTGAGATTACACGGGGTACCTATTTCTATTGTGTCGGACAGAGATCCAAGATTCACCTCGCGATTTTGGAAGAAATTGCAAGAAGCTTTGGGTACCAAGCTGCATTTTAGCACTGCTTTTCATCCCCAAACCGATGGTCAATCCGAGCGGATAATTCAGATACTCGAGGATATGTTGAGATGTTACATCCTTGAGTTTAGTGGTTCATGGGAACGATATTTACCTTTGATTGAATTCGCTTACAACAATAGTTTTCAATCAAGTATTAAGATGGCACCTTACGAGGCTTTGTACGGTCGTAAATGCCGTACACCATTATTTTGGACCGAGCTCTGTGAAAGAAAAATTTTCGGAGTTGATTTGATTAAAGATGCTGAACAGAAAGTAAAAATAATTCGTGAAAGTCTGAAGGCAGCATCCGATCGTCAGAAGTCGTACGCGGATTTAAAACAAAGAGATATTGAGTATCAGGTGGGAGACAAAGTGTTTCTTAAGGTTTCACATTGGAAAAAGATACTCAGATTTGGCCGTAAGGGCAAACTGAGTCCGAGATTCATTGGGCCATATGAAATCTCCGAACGAGTTGGTCTAGTTGCATATAGGTTGCTTTTACCCCCTGAACTTGAAAGGATTCACAACGTTTTTCATGTTTCGATGCTTCGACGTTACAGATCTGATCCTTCGCACATAATTAGTCCATCAGAGGTTGAAATTCAATCTGACTTGAGTTATGAAGAAGAACCGATTCGTATCCTAGCTCGTGAAGTGAAAGAGTTGCGAAACAAAAGGGTTCCATTAGTAAAGGTGTTATGGCTCAAACACGGAATCGAAGAAGCTACTTGGGAAACCGAGAACTCTATGAAAGAACGATACCCAAACCTATTTACCGGTAAGATTTTCGGGGACGAAAATTTCTTAAGTGGGGGAGAGTTGTGACAGCCCTAAATTGACCCTAGTCGGAAAGTGGTTTCGGGACCACAAAACCGAGTCATAAAAATAATTAACCGCTATATTTGATGCTTATTATATGTATATAGGCATGTGTGAAAATTTCATGTTTGAATTTTGTAAATTGTAAGTGAATTTTGCTAAATAGGACTTGTGTGAGAAAATTTAGAAATGTGCTAGGCAAATGTTAAAGTGGCCTATTGATGCATGTTAGAAAATGTTTGTCCTTGCATGTCAAATTACCCAAAACTTAGGATGGTGGCCGGCCATGCTATGGGTTAAAATGTATTATAGATTTTATGTTAGTGTTTTATGTTAGGAATAATAAAATAAAGAACATGGGTAATAAAATAATAGTGGTTAGTAGGAGGAGAAACAAAAAAAATAGCTAGGTTGCTCCTCCATTGCCGTGAATTGAAGGAAGAAAACAAAGAAAAAAAATGTTCATCTTTTAACATCCTTGGCCAAAAATGCTAAGAAGAAGGGGGAAGGGGAAGTAAAATATTCGGCCACTCCTTCTTGTCTTGAATGAGGTATGTAATTCACGGTAGCTTTTGGAATTGTTGAATGTATTAAGCTAGTTACTAAGTCCCTTAGTTAGCCCATGTTCAAATTTTGAATCTTGTTGGTAACATGAGCAATCGGTCATGAGAAAATGTTCAAGAAATGGTTGTTGTTCATGTTTTTTGGATGAGAAATGGTGAGTTTTGTTGTTTCATGTTAAAGTTAGGTGAATGATGATAGATGAGTGTTTGAACTATAAAAAGAATCATAGGTGAGCATTAGATACTAAGGGAAAAGAATCGGCTACCTTGTTATGAGATAGGGCCGAATGTGAGTTTGGTTGTGTTTGAATATTACATGCTTGGTAGAATGGTGGATGAAAGTGCCGAATGTGGTCTTTGGTTTGGGCATAAGGAATAATAATATGCATAGGTTTCGGCTTTGGTAGTACCTATGTAATTATAATTAGTTCATTTGATGGTTTGGCATGAGGTGATAAGTAAAAGTTTAAAGGTAGCTTAAGTTAATTGATTATATGTGTGTATGCTATTAGAAATTCAAGGAATTCTCGGCAAAAATGTGGTTAGGGGTTAAGTCATGGGAACTTGGGGGTATTCATATGTGGACCTTAAGATTTTGTACACTATGACTATGTAAGTTAGGTGTTAAATAACTTAATCATGTGTATGCATGACCAAGTATAATCGGCCACATGAGTAAAGAAATGGGTTAATTGATATGTGGTAAATGTTAAGTGTTAAACGAAATGGAAACGATATCATATTGGAATATGTATACTCGACCACATGAATGCATACATAGATTGGTGTTGCATGTATTCGGCTATAGGTAAGCATATTGATGATTCTATCTTGACTTAGATAATCGGCTAAAGGAGAATATTAGCTAATATGTTGAATTTGATTCATGATTTCATGCATATGACTCTAATGTCCAATATATATATGGACTAAGTACCTTGAATTTCTCTCGATGTTCAAAATGATTAAATCAATTTATTTGTTAAATTAAGCTCAAGAGCAAAGGGGAACTAAATCCGATAAAGGGAAGGAAAAAGTAATTGAATAGCCGTTGAAGTCGTTCGACAGCATCCGAGGTAAGTTTTCGAGTAATGGAACTTAGTTTATGATTTGATTAAGTCATGACATATAGCATAACAAATAAACGGAGATATAATGATTCAACTTGAATTATATATTGAGGTGACTAGTTTATACTTGTGACGGGTAGCCGAAAATGGTAATGCTTGATAAGTGACTTGTGTTTGAATTCTAGTTATGAAAATGAAATATAGATGCGTCATGATTTATTGATATGTTCATGAATATCCAGATGATAACCGGGCTAAGTCCCGAAGGCATTTGTGCTAGTGACTAATTCCGGGCTAAGTCCCAAAGGCATTTGTGCGAGTTACTATATCCAGGCTAGGTCCCGAAGGCATTTGTGCGAGTTACTATAACCGGGCTAAGTCCCGAAGGCATTTGAGCGAGTAGCTATATCCGGCTAAATCCCGAAGGTACTTGGTTTGGGAATGAGCGATCTTGCTGTAAAAATTTCAATTAATACGCTCGTAAAATCCCAACGATGAGGTATGTTTTGTATATGCATTGGAATAATTGATTCCTTTTAAATAGTATTCACTCAATCGATTAACAAGCTTCCGGCCTTTAGACAAGTTAATACCTTATGTATGAATATAAGGGTTGGAAATGTGAAGTAGGTATGATTTTGAGAATATGTGTATATGAAACTATTCGTTTAGTCATATGAATGCTATACTTTAGTTGTGCATGATTTCATTACTCAAAACTTACTAAGCATTAAATGCTTATTCCGTTTCTTTGATTCTCTGTTTTATAGATTTTGGTTCGTCAGCTATCGGACTCGGGAGTGTCAAAGTCGAAGTCATCCACACTATCAAAGCCCTTTTGGTACTCTTTTAGTTGAACTCTGAAAATGGCATGTATAGGACTGCCCTTTTGTTGTTAGTCAAGTACCTTCGGTAATGTATATATTTGGATAGCCATGCGAAAATGGCTTATATATATTTTGACCATAGCGTTATAATCATTTTGTATGTTGTTCATTGAGTGGTATGGAAATGTTGGTAACGATTAGCCATTGGAATGGTTAATCACGATCATTTTGGTGCTATGTATGACAAAACTCTAGTTGATCCATGGAAAATCATGAAATAGGTATAGTCTACCTTAAAAACAGATGCTGATAGCAACAATGATGTGAATTTGAAAAATCACTAAAAATAGTAGGAATGGAATTAAATAGCGAATAAATTATTTAATCGAACCTTGATGAGTATATTTTCATATGGAAGAAACAAAATGATCATATGAGCCATATTTTATGGGATGTCTAGGTTTTCGTAAAACAGGGCCAGAGCGATTTCTGGATCCCCTGTTCTGATTTTAGAAATTCACTATAAATTAACTAGAGATAATTAGAAGTCATGCCCTATATGTTCAGATTCCTTTTCGAGTCTAGTTTCTTTAGAAACAAACGACATAAGTATTGAAGCCCTGTACAGGAAGATATCTAAGTCGTAATACATGAAGGTCAGAGTAGACGAACCCTGTAACAGGGGAGACTTTAACTAATAAACTGTAGTAATTGGCTTAACCAAAAATTCTAGAAAAAAAATTGTAGACGGACATATGAGTCTAGTTTCAGGAAAAATGTACGGAACAGGTTTTAGAGTTTTGGAACTTGAGATATGATTTTTAAGGTGACAGTGATGCAGTTAGCCAGCTTGTCTGGAAATTTTAAAATGGACTGTGCAAATAAGTGAATTAAGTCCGTTAACACCTCGTGTCCGACTCTGGAAACGGTCTCGGGTACAGGGTGTTACACCCCTCCTATAATGCACCCTTCATAGGTGGGAGCTCCCACCAAATATATGGCTCGGGAAAGGGAAAAGCCTCGATGGAAATGAGGTGAGTGCTACATTGTGATTATGAGGAGGAGGATTGAACTTTGTTAAAGTTCTACTTTTAAAAACTTATATTAATTTTCAAATATGTTTAATTTAACTTCGTAGGAGTAAGATTAATAGTAGGCTCTTAGTTATGTTGCGTTTTTGTTTAAGTTTTCTATGCAGGAACCCAACAAAAAGGAGACATAAACAATTTGAGATTGACATGATTAAAGGAGGAATCATCCACTATTAGCAGATGAAACGATAATGATCAATTGGGTAACTTCTTTCCTTATATTTTTATTGGGTTACAGATTGAGGACAACGTGTTAACTAAAGTGTGGGGGTAACATAGAAATTATTTTTAAAATTTTTACATTTTTCTTTAATTTTTCTTGTCATTTGTGTGCTCAAGCTTGTGAAATGCAAGTGATTGGTTAGGAGCCTGTACATAAATTGCTTGTGTTTACAAATAAAGTTGGCATGATGATAGGTGTTTCTAAAGTTATTATTATTAGGCTACTAAGTTCTATATGTTACAATATAAGTAGGCATTAAGCAATCAACTGTACCGAATGATATAGAAAATACAAGAAAAAGAGCATGCTAGTATGAATGATAAATAGTTGAACTTGAGTTTATTTGGTTGATTAAATTTGTGCATATTGAGATATTTAAGGGATGACCTAAGGCATTTTTTGGAATATATCCAGAGCTAAAAAGATGCCATATATTTATTCACCTTAATTACCAATTTTTGATCATGTTAACACTTATTGATAAACATTATTACAAAATCCAAGCCTGAAACGTTGATTTGTATTTGCCCTTTTTTGTTGGTCCAGCACTGCACGACTATAGATGTCTGGCCATACGTATTGATGGTTACATAGGTATATCATGGTAGATTTTATAAAAATAGAGTGAATTGGAAAGATTTTTGTGATATAGGAACAATGGGTTAGACTAAAAGTATAAAACAAAAAGAAAATTTCAAAAGGAAAATAAATACGAGTAGTAAAAGTTCTTAAAAAGAAAAAAGCATTTATAAGTAAGATGAACTAAAAAAAAGTGGCAAAGTCACAAGAATAAGAAAAACTTGTTCATTGGTGCATAAAAACTCATAGGCTAGTCGTAGTCACTATGTCATGCTATGATTACCTATGTAGAGAAACAAGGAAAGTGAGAGAAGGAGAGAAATAAGGCGGTGAGCGAGTAAGGGTCACTAAAGAGGGAAGAATAGGGATCGATACGATGTGCCAAACTATTTTCATGTTTGTAACCCTTTTGATACTTACTATTATTTAATTTCATACCTTTCCTATGCCTCAGAATGTTACAAGTCAAAAAGTCCTATGTGACCTAAATATCCTTATGCATGAATAAACATTATATTAAACAATCACATAAACTGCTAGTTGTATTCTACTAGGATAATCAAATTAATTGTATGATTTTTTTGATGGATTCCTATAGGTGAGCCCCTTTATGCTTGTATACTTTGTAATATACTAAACTTAGTTGTTTGTGGTCAAAAGTGGCAAATCAATTATTCATCATGTCAAAGTTATTCGTGAATATGAAATGTCTAGTAATGTGCTCCAAAGTCAATACTTGTATTATATTTGCTCAAGTGTCGTCTCTTCTTGTTCTTGTTTTTCTTTATGTTGCTTGAGGACAAACAATGACTTAAGTGTGGGGGAGTTTGATCTGTCGTAACTTGGTGTAGTATATTAAACTAGTTTTTGCACTTTATGAGCTTGAAAGAAAGCATTTTCATTAAGTTTTAGTTATGTTTTTGTAAGTTTTCTTAAAGTTATTAAATGTGACAATTGAATCTTTTATTGACCTTAGGGGACGAATGAGGCCTAAGGGTGAGCTAATGAACTTTATAAGTGTGCAGGAGACCATTATAAAGTGTACTAAACTGATACTAGTCACTATGTAAAAACACAGAATGATCAATATAGCAACATAAAGAGCAGAATAGAGAAATCACGAGACAGCCTTCGATGTTACGGCAAAGCCAAAGAGTGTCACGACATACCCTTGAAGATATCCCATGAGAAGTATACTGACTCTTATGTCACAACACAGGTCCTGGTGTGTCACGACATCAAATCTGGATGAAAATTAACACGAGCCATGGGGTGTTTTGGTTCGCACAATCAAACTTAAAGCTCGGGAAAATCAATAAACCTAGGGTTAAGGACTATAAGCACCTGAAATCTATAAATATGCTTATTTTTCACACATTACAGACACCAATTACATAGTTTAGAATTATGCTTTTAAATTCAGTTTAGTTTTTCTCTTTTATTTTGTTTTAGAATTACTTTCAATTTGTTCTTTATTTTATCTCAAGAGATCTGATTTGTGGAAACAATCAAACTCTATGGATTCATCTTTATCCTTAATACAAATCAGGCTTTTTCTTAAACTCTATACTTTCAATTCATTTATCATGTTCATTATTTATATCGATTTTATAATGCTTAAGAAAACCATGAGGAACTAATCCTTCTATTGGGGATTAGCAAGTGGAGGTATGATATGATAATTGTTTTATAGGGTTATTCAACGGATCAGTTGTTTGGGAAAGGAAGAACTTAAACCCTAGGAAGTCATCAAGGTGGGACTTAACCCAAAATTGGTATGGCCTATCCGTGAACACCTTCACCCCAAGCCGGTCTGGACTATGAGGTCAGAAGATAAGTAGTCCTTGTTGACTTGTTATTTGAGTGGAAGATCAGAAGGTCTTGCTAGGATAATGACTAGTTGCTTGACAAAGAACCCAAAGTGAGTTAATCACTCATACTCAGATATGGTTAATTCTACTTTTTCATCTCTTGATTTTTATTTCTCTCTTTATTATATTTTATTATGTCTTAAAAATTCCTTTTATCATGCTTTCATACTATAACTAATTTAGAGTACTAATTAGATTTTCCAGTGTTTAGGTTAAAATCAATCTACCACTAGCCTCTCTTGAGTACAATCTTTGGAGTACTCACCTACTCTGTTGTAGCTATATTACAATTGGACCTATACATTTATGGATACTGCCTCACTGATATATCTTTTGGTGACACCTCTAAACTGTATCCATCGTTAAAATAGAGTTATGGAGCATTAATGGACTAACAAAGTAGTAAACCATTCAATTCATACATAAATGCAAACATAATCTAATTACATTTAAATACATTCATAATGTCCCTTAATTGAGCCCTTGAGGCCATAAAAATACTTTTAAAAATAGCCCGGGACTAAATAAAAAACATTTGGAAATTTTAGAAAAAAGTTGGCCAGGCCGTGTGACTCACACAGTTGAGACACACGCCCCATCTTAGACCATGTGGACATTCAAAATAGGGATATAAGGTCGTGTCCCAGCCCATGTCCTAGCTTGTGTAACTCACTGACTTGGGTCACACAGCAAAGCCACACGCCCGTGTGCTAGGCCTTGTACCCTTCGAAATGACCTCACACCCCTGTGTGCCAAGCTGTGTGTTACGCTGTGTAACAACCTGACTTGCATGCCTTGAGTCTAAAGGGACACACCACTGAAACACAGCCCCGTGTCTCAGGCCGTGTGGACTTAAAATGTACCTAAATCAACAAGTTTACCATTTCAAGCTTACTTGGGACCTAAGCAAACCATTTACCAATCAAAATACCTATCTAAAATGACTTTAATCATGCCAAAAACATACCAAATCAACCTAATTTCGTCTCTAACCAATGCACCCTCATTGGTACCACAAGTATATATAAATTTATATCTAAACATAACATCAATTCAAACTATCAATTCATTAAAGATATCACCTATCAACACCAACTAAAACATACCATATTTTAGCTATTTAACAACCAATTCATCACATACTCTTTTAACCATTCCACAAGTATCAAATGGCCATAGTAACACATATAGATAAGGCACCAAAAGTACCAAAAGAAAATCAACCAAAGCAATTTGTACAACCAAATTCATATTTAACAATTTACGTATCCAAAACATTAGTATCATTATACAACCTATTACATGCCATATAATCTAAAATAAACATTTCAAAAGCTACCAAATTAAGTTGGATAGTGTGACTTGAGTGCTGATCCGTTCGTCCAACCTTCTGAGTATCTACAAGAACAAATTTTAACACAAGTAAGCTCAATGAAACTTAGTAAGTTTGACGTAATAAATAAATAATCCTTACCAAAGTGAATACAACAATTCAAAAAGTAATATAACAACTATGAAAGTTTCTTGTCATTCGTAATCTAATTTGGTAATTCATAACTAATCAATTCAAGTACCAAGAATATATAAAAAAATTCATCAGAATTACTTAACAAGTTAAACTACTGAGATTTTCAATCCGATGTGTAACACCCTTCACCCGTATTCAATGCCAGAATAGGGTTATAGAGCATTGCCGAACTTATAACACAATTAAACATGCACTTCTCACATATTTTTCAACTTCATGTAATCATCATTCAACAACAATCATATTGTCCCTAATAAGAGCCTACGAGGCCCAAAACATGCATTCGAGGAAGTTCGGGACTAAACCGACAACTCAGGAAATTTTTACAAAACTTAAAAAAAATTCAAACTACAGGGGACACACGCCCGTGTCACAGGCCGTGTGGACATCCGAAATGGAATCACATGGTCGTGTTCCAACTCGTGTTCTACCCCATATAGCTCTCTAACTTGGGTCACACGGCCAACACACACGCCTGTATGGCTAGCCCATGTGCCCTAAGAAATGGCCTCACACATTCGCGTGCCAGGCCGTGTGCTAGGGCGTGCCAAACCTATAGAGTATATTGAATTATGCCACACGGCCAAGTCAGACACCCGTGGGCTGGGCCGTGTGAAGCATACTGACTTGATTTCTATTTTAACACCAGAGGACACACGACCGTGTAACCTGACCATGTGTCAAACAAGGCTGAGAGACACGCCTGTGTCTCTACTCGTGTGGACAAAAATAGGCTATTTACCAAGCCATTTTGCCACCCCACAAACCTAAACCAACCCAATTGGCACAAAAACATGGTATAATTAGGCATGCAACCAATCTCAATCAAGCATAATTCATACCATTTTAATACCAACCAATACCAAACACATCAATACCATAATGTGTCATTCAATTTCATACCAAAACTCATAATCTCAAATCAACAATATAATCACACTCAGACATGTATGATTTAGCCTAATCTCACAACATACCAAATTCAATTTTCAACCATTTAGTACCCATAATAACCAAATGCCAACTAGTATCACATATCCATCAACATACTCATAACACAAGCTCTATGCATATATATATACACAACTAAACCAACCAAATTAAGCCAACTCTCATGGCTATATACAAAACCAAACTTTTAATATTTACAAGCCATTTCAAATGACCAAATCCATTAACAACATATAGACCAACATGACCAAAGTCCCTATACATGCCATATACTCAAAATACTTAAGTTCAAAAGTACCAAAGTGATAGTTGGATAGTGTGATGAAGTCTCCAACGATTCCCGAATCTGAGCTAGCTTTGATTTCACTATAAAACATGGAAAATAAACAAAGTAAGCTATAAAGCTTAGTAAGTTCGTATAACCATAAACTTAACTTACCAAATAAGCACAACTTAAGCAATTTAAACATATCAAAAAATTTCTCATTTTAAACCATCAACCTACCACAATTTTCATTCATAAGGTTAGTTATATATTTCACAAGTTTCTTCGATTCAATGCTTGTATGGTTTATGTACATACCTGTGCCATCTCGCATTAAATACATATTCATCCACATCATTGACTTACCCATTGAAACATTTGGAATACTATTGGATACCTAGGAATCTTGCACCCTAAGTGCCACATATATAGTCGAAGCTATCTCAATCTCGTAAAACATATAATGTTCATTCTCGAGCTATCAACAGGTCTGCTCACACAAGCTGACGGTCATAACGAAGCTACTCAGTGCTGCTCACACAAGCTAACGAGTATCCGTAACACATGCTAGATGACTCAGCCACCGGTAGGATGTACGAACCAGCACCCATATCACATAACCCCTAATGACATGTCATTTGTATCCTAATCTATTCCTAAGGTTCAACCGGGATTTCTCACTTGCCGAATCATCATCAAACATGTTCGTAGAGTTGTACTAACAATTTATGCAATATCAAAGCATTTTAAATACAATTATAACAAAGCTTATTACATACAAACTTACCTCGAATGCAAAAACGATGTAATAAGTCGATTAATCCGAAATCTTGTTCTTTCCCCAATCTAAATCCGTATTTCGCCTTTCTTGATCTAAATAATATCAAATTTAACTTATTTAATTATCACTCTATTCAATTTAGTCCAAAATACACATTAAGGCAAAATTACACTTTTGCCCCTAACATTTTTACAATTTAGTCATTATTTCATAAAATCACAAATTCATGCAATTCAACCAAAACCTATGCTAGCCAAATCTGAATTAGGTCCCTAGAAGCCCTTTTTTTCATTTATTTCACAATTTAACCACAAAATTTTACACATTTTACAATTTAATCCCTGAATGACAATTTTGTCTAAAATCACTTTACAAATGTTGTTTATCTAACAACAAGCATGCAATTTCTATCATTAAACATCAAAACATACATAGATTCATCAATATCAAAACCCTAAACCTTTAAAAATTTTGCAAATTAGTCGCTCGGCTAGCTAGATTAAGATGAAACGATCTCAAGAACATAGAAATCATTTAAAATGGGACAAAATTGGACTTACATGTATAGATGATAGCTACCCGAACCTTGAAGCTATTTTAATGGCTTTGTCTTTTTCAATAATCGGTTAAGAAGATGATGAATGAAAAAAAAACCTTTTGTTTTATTAATTTATCTTTTAAATTATCTAATTACTACTATAACCTTTAATTAAACATTAAAAATCACATAAATAATGTCCAAGAATGTCAACTCACTTTATAATTGGGCTAATTACCCCTTAAGGACCTTTACTTTAAGGTTCTATAGCTATTTGACACCTTTAACTATTAGAACACAAGTTTTACACTTTATGTGATTAAGTCCTTTTCATCAAATCAAACACTCAAACAATAAAATTTCTTAACGAAAATTTCACACAATCATAATATCATGCTGTAGACATTAAAATATTAAGAAAATAATTATTTCGACCTCAAATTTGTGGTCTCGAAACCACTATTCTGATTTGATTAAAAATGGGTTGTTACATGATGAACGACTTACAGATAAAAGTACATCGTCAATCCAACCAAACACACCAGATGCTCACCCGAGCCAATCCCTCCAGCACACCAATGCTCATAAGAGTTAAACCATTCATTACACCAAATAGAGAGTATAACACGAGAATTCGCAACAAATGCTAAATCTCGATTTACTCGAGTAGTATGCAAAAATATCCCTCCAATACCATATCAACTCCAACCACCGTAACGTACCAAAACACATTTGTACACTATCCCGCGTTCAAATCAAGCCGATGATCAAGTTCAATATAAACCTCAAATTACCATTCATCATCAACAATTAATATTAGTTATATAAATTGTATCATGTTAGACTACTCAATAATTTATTTTGATATTAAATTCTAAACCGTACGAACTTACTTGGACCAAATTGTAGAAGTTACAAAAGTGCAGGGACTATTCTGTAATTTTTTCTTTTCCATGAGTATCTATAGGATCTTGATCTAAAATGTAAATTTTTTTATTTATCAGAATATATTTCATTTCCAATACATTTTACAATTAAAACCCTTTTATTTTTCAAATTTACAAACTTACCCCAAACTTTTACAATTTTTGCAATTTAGTCCATTAACTAAAAATTCATCAAATTAACCATTTTTCTCAAATCAATATTTTATCCAAATATACTAGGCCATTAAACAGCCCCCAATGAACCATAAATTTACTATCAAACCCTAAATTTTTAACATTTTCACAATTTAATTCACTTTACAAATTCATCAAATAACATAATAAAAGCTCCAAATACATGATATTTATAAAAGACAATAAATATTCATCAATGGAAACTTCCAAAAGTTTTCATAGAATCAAAAACAAAGGTACAGGCTAGCTAGACTTAATTGCAACGATCTCAAAAATATAAAAATTACAAGAAATGGGTAAGAGAATGACTCACATGCAAGGAGATTAGTTTGGTCAATCTTCCTAGCTTAGAAAACCATGGACATTCCGTTAACAAGAAGAAAAAAATGAAGAAGACACTAATTAATTCTATTTGTTTTATTTTGATTTTAACTTGATTACAATTTTGCCATTAAAATCATATTAATTTATCATTTTTCCATTAGTTTGCCGTCCCACTATACCTATTAAGGCATAATTGTTACTTAAGTCTTCCTCATTATTTAAACCATTTGATCACTTAATTACAAAAATCACTATATTTTCCACCTTCTACAATTTAGTTCTTTTTCTTTAATTAACTATCTAAACGTTAATATTTTCAAACCAAATTTTAATACAACTTTAATAAATCTATAAATATTCTAAAAATAATAATTACAAGCTGACACGATGGAATTTTATGATTCCGAAACCACTATTCGGTCAGCACTGAAAATTGAGCTGTTACACTTTTACTGCAGTATTCGCTATTTGGACATTAGTATGTCCGGAAGCGGTCAACAAAACATCTCCCAAATTGAACGTGATAGATGGTATAGTAGTCTTTCAATCGATTTGCTTAGTTTAAATTAGACTACAGGTAGGGCTCTATATCTTAATAGGCAGGTGACATGGTAACTAACATAAATTTTTTGAGGACATTGAAAAAATGCTAACATTGAAGGCATAATTGATTTTAGGGATTATATAAAAATTATAAAAATTATAAAAGCACAACAATTTTAAAGTTTTATAAAATTTAATAATTTTTATAGCTAATATATATTTTTTATAATTTTCTAAGAAAATTATAATATTTTAGTAATTTCAAATAATTTTAAAACTTTTTAATAAACATTGCTACTCATTTTTGTTTTCCTACACATGTTGGTCTACATCATACTATAAACCATCCTTATCAATGTTCATTGACCACCTCTCAACTAAAACCATTACTTATCAGTCACCTTAAACTACCAAACAATGAAACCATTATCTCTTAGACCCTTTACTTGACACCTCATCTAAGTCTGATTACCACATACTTCAAGGTATCTATTTAAACCTTATCCAGACATTTATGGTAATAAAAAGTTTCTAAAATTTTCTTATATATATTTAATTTTTACAACTTTTAATACTTTTAAAAAGTTTTTATAACTTTTTTTATTAATTCTTCAGATCTTTATCATTTTAATTATTTTATATGCTTTTTTTATTATTTAATTTTTGATAATATTTATTTAATATTTTCAAATTTTATAACATATTAGTAATATTTTATAATATTTAATAGTTTTTATAATTTTTAAAAATTTTATGATATTTAATAACTTTTTATTGTTTTTCAATAATTTTTAGAAAGAAATTATGTTTTTTTAGTTTTTATTATTTATATATAATTTTGTATAATTTCTAAAATATTTTAATAATTTTTATAGTTTTGGACAATTATTATATAATAACTATAAAATAGTTAAGTCCTAAAATAATTAAAAAAATCAGTTAAGTCATCGTAAAATGAAAAATCAATTAAGCTCTCAATGGTAGCATTTTTCTATGCCAATCACCATGTTGTCAAAGTTTTCATGTCAGCTACCACATTATTTGAAGGGTCCAGTTGATTGTTATTTTTGAATTAAAAGTCCAATTGATTATATTTTTGAACTATTTTCGAATTTTTTTATATTAATAATCACATTCGAAATTCTTGTTTTATTGAAATTTTAATCCGAACCAAACGTCAAGAATAAATTCATATAACTAACAAATCTATGTTTAAAAGTGATTCTTTTATTTGTGTAGTGAGAGAATTTCCGAATATAAAGATTATGACACGTCGTTCCATTCCGATAAACGGACTATGAGCTGCAGAGTGAAAAAAAAAGGAGAGAAGAGTGGACAAAACTAAAAGATATAGAGCATTAGGCAAACAACTTGGCTTTTATAGACCAAAAAGACAAAAAAAAAAAAAACTTGGCTTTTGATTGATATCTACATAAAGTAAAAGCAATTTGACTCGGCAATTATGAAAGCACGAGTGGGCAACCCACTATTAGGTCTTGCATGATTGCACGTTCTATGCTTAACTCTTTACAACTTGATATTGATTTGGAATTGGTGGTGGTGGCCCAACCATCAAATCTATACACCCCACAAGAATGTGTCAGAATTACTCTCAAACATGGTTTTGTAATAATGGAATCTGAATGGCCATCAATTGTTTGTACGTTTTCCAATGGAGATGAAGAGAACAATGTTCATGATTTTGTTGTTGAACAATATTCAATGCTGAATTAAAAATGGACTCCTTGTTCGATTGACACCTTAACTTCTCATCTAGCATGTTGAGTGATCTAGAATAAGAAAAGATAACTTTTAACTGTGTCGTAATTTACTATAGAAAGAAAACCTAAAGGAGACATTGACGTCCAAAAAAGACAAAATACGCCTTTTTGTAGTGTTAATGGAAACAGGTGGTCGAGTAAATATAAGTTCTATTACTTATATGTCCAAAGACTGAAAAATTTACGTAAGTATATCAATATATTATCAAATACTTCCACACGGTGCTTTTATGTGCTGGAATACTGTCCCATCTAATGGCAAATGATTGGAATATTTTGATATTTGGGTATATAAAGAATTTAGCATCTATGAGTAGAAAGCGAACAGAGATGTTATGAAAATGACAATGAGGAATGAGCATCTTCATAAATAGAAAAATAGGATAATAAAATAAGTAAATTAAAATCAATAACTTTTGGATATAATTACAAGGTATATTATATTCTAAAAAGAGATGGTTTGTTCTAATTTTAAAGGATAATATTCTTGAAAAAGACTGTAAAGAATCCGAAATACAAACCATACAACAAATAAAAAAAGCATATTTGAAAAATTAATTAGGCAGAATATATAAACCATAAATATGGGGTTTATGTTTTGATTTGAAAGGGGGTACAACATGAACGAAAAATTATTAGTTTGACATTTTGTAATATTTTGTTACTTAGTGGATTAATGGTGCAGGTAGAGATGCATTAACTAAATTTAATATTATGCATACAAATTATAAGAAACTTAGTGTTGAGATCCTAGTTGTCCAAGACTTTCATGTTACACTCTCCATTTGAAATTCCTTTTAGGATAGTAAGTTGGAACAACATGGTACGTTCTTTGTTTGAACATCATATTGGACAGGCTATTGAGATAACAATTAGAACAGTTGTTTAGAACAACTTAAAAGCTATTGTGAGTTATCATTTTCTATTTAGCTCATTATGATATAATTCACAGTCGGCAAATGATCCTCAAATTGTCTCCATAATTATTCTACAAGACTGTTGATTGTTTTTCAAAGAGATAGAAGAGGAGGGGTCGATACATCCTTATGACATGTTGTATCTCTAATCCCTTTACTTGGGGAATAAATTTAAAATTTTATTCAAATCAAAATGATAGTTTTTTATCTTGGATATAATGCTTCAATTCAAATTCTTTCTATCTGCTCAAAGGTTTATTAGAGAAGCTGTCATATTTTGCCTATAAATAGGAAACATCTATGCTAGTGTAGAGATCATTTTTTGGGGAGTAATTTTACTTAATTTTCTTGTGTAATTGTTGCTAGTAATTATTTTTTACTATGTAGTCTTTATATAGGCTTTCTGGAATATTTGAACACTATTGAAAATGAAGTGATTAGGGTGAGTGATTATAACAAGTCAAAGATATCTATTGGGCTGCAATTGCTTCTTATGTAAGGGTATATTAGGCTTTAGCCAATAAGTTTAGGGAATCGATTGTTAATAAATCTTCACTAAACAAGGTTCCACAGAGTAGAAATTATTATCCAAATTGCGTTAACAAAGCTTGTGGGCCTCTTCCTCTCTTTACTTTCTTCTCCTTAACAACCTCCTTAGTTCAACCTTGTTTCAAACTTAGTTTGAACATAAATTGGGACATTGAGTTAGAACGACGAGCAAACTTGATTATTTCACATAAGTTTTTGAACAAAAGCTATTGTTATAGTTTTAAAATTTAATCAATCATGTGGTTCCTTGATATAATATTGAACTCTTAGTTTCACTACCTAAGACTTAAATTAAGGAAAATTCAAGAGAAAAAATGTTAAACTATAACATATTGTTCTTACCAGTTATGTAATATAAATAGTAAAAGAGAAAAAAAAACTGATCACAATTTTATCTTGTCATTATATTATTAAAATGGTGTTCCATAAGTATTAGATATAATGGTGAGACATATTACACTCCTAATAAAAACATATTTGAAACTTGAAGAGAACAATATTGAAAAGAGCAACCACAATCTCCAAATGTAAATCTTAAACAAACATGAAAGATAAGAAAAATATCAAACAAATATTACTTTTGTTAAAATATCAAATCACATGTATTTATTTTTTATGTTGGACACTCATTTTAACACACGTTTTAAAATGTCATGTTAAAAAGGACATAAATAGAATGGAAACTTACATACTGTGATGGATGGCTTCTGAAGGTGATACTATCTTAGACATTATTATATGACTTTTATTCGGTGGGATTTCAAATTTATTAGGTGCATATATACATTTTGGTATTAGGCTAATTTGGCCAATTCATAAGTAAGCTTTACGTCTTAGTTATTACAAAATTTTTTAAGAGATGTGAATTTTAAAAACAATCTATATTTCGTTTCTTACCTAAATTATTGTTATGTATAAATTAGTTAATATTTAATCTTGAGGCAAGTTGTGTTGAATGAGGTAAGTGGCACTTGGTAGTGCCCATTGTAAATTATCACTAATGTAATGAAGTTACTTGACGTATTTGAGTTGCTGTATTTAATGAAGCAAATCTTTGGACTAGTTGTTGTGCTGATATTTTGAAGATACTGGAGAACAACTATGGAAACCAATCCTTGTCTTGAGAAGATTGGATTGGATTTTACTGAATTAAAACAACCATTGTTATGTGAAGATTTGATCGAGATTATGCTATTGATTTTAAGAGATCATGTTTTCGACAGATTGTGCTTTGAATGTTTCTGTTGTAATAGCTATTTTCAAAAAGTTCATTTGTACACATTTAGAATCTATGTTAGCAAGATAAAATTGATAGATTCTAATATGCTTAATATAGGAGAGCATATTGAGAGCACTTGTATTCGTTCATTGAGGAACTGCTTTTTGTGAGGAGTGCAAAATGATTTGTAAACATTAAGTATTTACTGCCTAAGTTCTTAGGGAAAAGATTTGGAGGTGAATGTTCTATCTTCAGGTACAAATTTGAGATCTTTATACTTGTGAAGTGATAGAGTGTGATTTAGTTATTATATTTTGGATAGAAGATAATGAAATTACTCACTAAGCCAGGCTCCGCAGACGTAGAGGAATTGAATTGCATAAACAAACCTTACTATTCTTTGTGTTTTTGTTTGGACAATTTTTCAAAATGCTAAGCCGTAGTGGCCATTGCACTCAAGCACTTCTATTAATTGTTTTGCTATTTAATAAACAACAACTGTACTTAACAACAATTGGTATCAGAGCTTAACACTTAATGTATCTAGGTGATTAATAGTGTTGTTGTTTACTGAGAATGGAAAGATCATCAATTACTCTTCCCCCTATGTTAGAGATTGGTAATTATCCTTATTGGAAGACTAAGATGAAGGCCAATATCAATTTTGTTGAAGAAAAGACATGTCAATTTATTCGCTCTAGCTGGCAAGCTCATATTGTTGACTCTAAACCTGGAAAGGTTCCTAAACCTGTTGAGGGCGACAACAACCCTAACTCTATAAATAGCCTCTTAAGCACTTGTTAAAGGATAAATTTTTATATTATTAGTTTCCTTTGTAAAATTTAATTTTTAGATTATTTTTCTTTCTCATAAGGTTTAGACTTATTTTCAGTTCTTTTCATTCGTGTTTTTTAGAGAATTGGATTTGTAGATTCAATCAAACATTCAAGAATTTCAACACTTCATATATGAAATACAAAGAGGATTCTCTAAACTCTACTCTTGTTTTATTCTTTATGCATATATTCACTATCAAGTTTAAGATGTTTATTGATTCCATGAGGAACTAATCCTCTTATGAGGGATTAGAAAGTGAATGGATGAATAATAAATTATTTTGTAGGGATTTCTTAACGGATGAGCTGTTCAGGAAAGGAAGAACCTAAACCCTAGGCCTGACAAACCTAGAAAGTCATCAAGGTGAGAATTAACCCAAATTTGCTATGGCCTATTTGTAAATACCTTAACCCTGAATAGGTCTAGACTGTGAGGTTAGAAGATAAGTAGTTCTTGTCAACTCAGTATTTTAGTAGACATATCAGAAGATCCTGATGGGGTTTTGACTAGTTGATTTAATAAGAAAACTTAGGAAAACAGTTGATTATGACTACTAAAGCGAGCTAATGACCTATGTTTACATTTGGTCCAGTTTATAATTTAGTTTTTCAAGGACTCCTTTTATTTATGTTATTTTTAGTTCTTTGATTATAAAACCAAAAACCCTTTATTTATGTTTATTCATAATATAGTTTATTTAAAATACTAATTAGATCTATTGTAGTTTAGGTTATAATTAATCTTGTACTCGCTTCCCTTGGGTATGATCCTAGTGTACTCACCTAATTCGTTATAACTATATTACAACTTGACTCGTATACTTGTGGACACTGCCTCAATTCCACGTGTTTAGTTGCAGTATTCACACTTTGGAAGTGAGTACATCTAAAGGTGGTCAGTAGGATGGTCGGTGTTGTCATAGATCCCGATGAATCAACTATTCACAACAAAGGGTGTTCTAAATGATATTCTTTTTAAGTGGTTTTGTAATCAACACTCAAGTTGAGAGGAAAGAAAGAATGAGCAAATGACGACACATCAATAGTATACTAGAGACCACGAGCTCCTAGATCCAAAGGAAGAGCCACAACTTGTACCACCAAGGGTACACTGCAACAAGGCAATTCTGACAAATCTAACGAGGAGGGAGATACACATGAAAATCCTTATGCACGTGAAGCACGACACACAGTGCTACGAGGAGGAAGGGAAAGTGTAACACCCTCACTCGTATTCACAGTCAGAATAGGGTTACGAGGTATTACCGATCAATACACATCATTTATCATACATAACTCATATATTTAAGCATCCATATTCAAATACCATTCAACACAATTAAATTGTTCCTTATAAGGGCCTACAAGGCCTTAAACATGCTTTAGAAGTGGTTCTGGACTAAACCGATAATATAAAAATTTTGGAAACTTAGAAAAATTTCAAACATACAATGGTCACACGCTCATGTGAACAGGCTGTGTGCCTTACACGGATCTAGACACGCCCGTGTCTCAAGCCATGTGAAAACAGGGCATACATACTCACTTGGGTCACACGGCCAATCACATACCCGTGTGTCTAGCCCGTGTGCCCTTTGAAATGGGCACACACACCCGTGCTCCAGGCCATGTACTAAGCAGTGCCAATCTTGTAGGGTATACTGACTTATGCAACACGGCCAAGCCATATGTTCATGTGCTAGGTCGTGTGCCATTTAGGGGGTATACTGACTTGTGCCACACAGCTAGTCACATGCCCATGCGTGAGGCCGTGTGGAGCATACTGACTTCAATTCAATTTCAACACCATGGGACACATGGCTGTGTAGCATGACCATGTGTCGCACACAGTTGAGACATACACCCGTGTCTCTGCCCGTGTGGACAAAAATAGACCATTTGCAAGGCCAATTTGCCACCCTTACTCATGTTCACCTAATCAACCAAAATGGTACCCTTTCATCTAACAATAGGCAGCCAAAATCATCATCAATATACACAATTCATACCATAGCCATTTCAACCAAAATCAATACTCATGTCAATGCTAATTACCTATTCAAATACTTCTATCATCAAGCATCAATTCACAAGCACATAACTTGTAACAGTCTGGTTTTGACCCTAGTCGGAATAGTGGTTTCGGAACCACAAATCTGAGTCTGAAAAATATTTTAAAATTATTTTCTGTGTCTGTGATATGTGAATTTATGTTTGTGAGATTTCTGTGATTTAATTTGTCTGTTTCTGTGCTTAATTATGAAAAAGGATTAAATCGCGTAAAGTGTAAAAGTTGAGTGCTAAATGTTAAAGCACCTAATTGGCTTGGCTTTTAAAATAGAGGTCCTTGCATGTCAAATTTACCATTTATATTAATGGTAGACAATGATGGACATTAGTTGGTAGAAATTTAATGGTATATGCCATGGGAAAATTGGTAAAAGGTGAAATAATGTTAATTAAAATAAAAACAAAACAAAACAAAAGGTAGCCATATTATCATGCATGTTAGCTGAAAATCAGCAAAAGAAAGAAGGGTCTGAAGCTTTCGTACATTCGGCACTTTGGTAGCTAAATTGAGATCAATAACAAAGAAAATCAGACTTAGATCAAGGAAAGTCCAAAATAGTTGAATAGTCAACTCGTTTCATCCGAAATCCGTCCAAGGTAAGTCAAATTACAATTATGTATTAAATTTACTAATTTCCACATATATAAATTTTAATCTGTATTGGATGGCCTTGAGAGCCTGATGAATATCTTTCAAGTAAAGTCTGATAATATGTTAGTATCCGAAAAGCTCTGTATACTTCTAAAGGAACATTGTCATCTATTTGAGATATTGTGTAAGACCGTGTCTGGGACACAGGCCTCGATTGAGATTTACGTATAAGACCATGTCTGGGACATCGGCATCATATCTGATTTCATGTAAGACCCTGTCTAGGACAGAGGCATCGATACTGAATTACATGTAAGACCACGTCCGAGACGTTGGCAATGTACTTGTTTACGAGTATCTGTATCGTTTTTGAACCATCTGATGATAGGGTACGAAATATGAGAATGAGTATATGAAATGTATAACTTATACAGGTACGTATGAATCATACAAAAATTCTAAATATGAAAGACTCTGTCTCTGTGAAATATGTATGGAATTTGGAAATGAAGCATGACATAAATGCAAACAAAGGAGCACGGTTAAGCTTATGAATTATTCTATGAAATGGCTATGAATTTTTATGGTTGAATTGTACTTATATGCTTTAGTAGTTAGACCAATTGTATTTGGCTTACTATGTAACACCCCTTAACCACGTCCGATGACGGAACAGGATACGAGGCATTACCGGACTTAAATTTCAACTTTCATACAAAACCGGGCCATAAAATTTCATTTAATTCAAAACGTTTCAAACACATGCATAGGCACATATGACATGGCATAAATGAGCACTTACACATTCATAATCATACAACAACATGTCATTCATTTTAAACACATTTGACTGTAGCCAACTCTCATGACTATCAACCTCAACACAAGATATTAGCACATACATGTACATACATGGTTTCAATAACATTCAACATCTCCTATTTTAATACCAACATATTATTTGCCTACCATCATGCATAACAAACAAGCCTAACTATATCATCACATCATAAGCATAGAACATGACAGAAAAATTTAAACTTACAAACCATAATGAATAAAGGCCACATCTTATGGCCATATACAATAGCTCGATGTAGGCTAATACGTTTGGCCAAATCATAATAATAATACATGACATGAAATGAACTTCCTATACATGTCACTCACTCGATATTTCAAATATTTGAAATAATTCTCCCAAAAGTAATAGCTTGATAGTGTGATTCTGCCTCCGACGATTTCTAACCCCGAGCCGACCTGCCAATACTAAAAAAATGGAGAGGAGGGGTAAGCTTTCCGCCTAGTAAGTCCGTATGAAATTAATAAGCAATTACTAACATGCTTTTCAAGATAAAAAACTATAATCGTACAATTACACACGTTCAGGTTAAGTTTTTTTTATCGAGTTACAGGTACTAAATCATTCATATCTGGAGCTACAAAACTCCAAATTTAGTTTCGTTAATTTTCCTTGAAACTGGACTCATATAACTTTCTCTCGTAGAATTTAAAGAATTTTTGGTTTAGCAAATTAGACATTTTATTCATTAAAAGTTCCCCTATTTGGCTGTCCAATAGTTCTGACCTCTCTTCACTAAAAATTATTTATCACATATTTCTGGACTCAGATGATGTTACCGTCTATTCCTCCTGAAATTACACTCATTTAGGATTCCAGTCATACAAATTATAACTCATAATTATTTTTGTACAATTTTTAACGATTTTTCCAATTCAGAACAGGGGGTCTCAAATTCATTCTGACACTGTCTCACAAAAATTAGAATATCAAATAATATAAATCTCTTGTTTCTTTTATATGAAAATATACTCATTAATCTTTAATTCCATAATTTATTTGAAATTTAATTCAACTTACACAATTTTTGGTGAATTTTCAAAGTCACTACTGCTGCTGTCTAACACTATTTTACTACTGAAATTCACTCTTACATAATTTCACTTAATCCATTTTTTCTTATCGAAGCTCACTCAAATATCGAGCACATTGCTCATATTTTTCATAAACATATACCTGCACTCATTCATCATAATATCATGTTGACATGTATTTTTACTCAATCGATTTTCCCGTTGAACTCTTCGGAATAATAACTGATACTTAGTTGCCTGCACATATTTTCACACTTGTAGCCAAGGCTATCTGGCACGCATAGTAGCCTGCACTTAGTACTACACATGCGACCAATTATCCGGTACACGTAGTAGCCTGCACTTAGGACTACACACATGACCTAACCGTCTGATACACGTAGTAGCCTGCACTTAGTACTACATACGTGATCGAAGTTATCGGGTACGCATAATAGCCTACACTTAGTACTACACATGCGACCAATTTTTCGGTACACGTAATAGCCTACACTTAGTACTACACACGTGACCTCACAATAGATCATTCGTATCGTTTCTATTCCGAAGGCTCAACCGGGAAATTCCTCACTTTCCAACATGTTACAATTCATTTATAGTCTTTTTTCAATTTGCAATTTACAACAAATAATCATTCTATAGGCAGCCACATTTCATATGATAAGAAAATATAATAAAATAAAAAGAATCGATAAATTATTTACGTACAAACTTACTTGTCGAAATCTCATCAGGTACAACCGTGTAGCAATTCATACAACCCATGTAATAGTAATTTAACATTCAATTCATGTAACAATAATTTTCCATTCAATTTCACCTGACACAACAAGCATCACATTTTCCATATCATACACACCATCCATCAACTTCTCCTAAACATATTAAATCATACAATTTATGCCATAATAATAGAAAATTACAATTCAAGTATGGTATTGCATTATTATTAACACACGAACTTACCTCGGATCCAGAAATGGTAATTTACCATTTTATCCACAACTTGGTATTTTGCCGATTTTAGCCCGAATTTCAATTTTCCTTCCTCTATTTTTGTCCAAAAATTAACCAATGGTCTAATTACCATTTAAGGACCTTTAATTTAAAAATTCATAACAATTTGACACTTCTAACATGTAGAACTCAACTTTTGCACTTTTTACAATTTAGTCCTTTTGAACACTTTGAGTGCCCAAACGTCAAAATTTTCGAACGAAATTTTCACGAAATCATTTCGTGAAATCGTAGACCATAAAAATATAATAAAAAATAAAATTTTCCCCGTTGGATTTTTGGTCCCGAAACCACAGTTCTGACTAGGCCCAAAATTGGGATGTTACAACTCTCCCCCCTTTAGGGATTTTCGTCCATGAAAATCTTACTGAAAAGTTGTTTTCACTTAAATCCCTCAATCTCATGTTCAATGTTAAAGAACTTTCACTTAAGCTGTGCCTCTAATACTTTTTTTATTTAATTTCTCATACGATCTAAAAGCTTGCAGACTCAACTCTCAATTGTTCTTAAATTTTCAAAGCCTTCTTGGTTTCCCCTGACATCATGACGTAAAACCCAGATCTCATTTTGGTTAATGGAGACTATAATTTCCAAAAAATCAAACAATCAAAGAGACCTAAAATTCCATGAATTTGATGAGCAAAAATTTATGGAATACCGGTATGATTTATAGATCTTGTTAGGAATACCGATATGATTTACAGATCTTGTCAGACATTTAACAATAAGATACATCACATTTTCCTCTTTCCACTACAACAATAATTCTGATATGGCTTCGAGAATAATTCTTCTCATTTCTATCCTAATATCAATACTGGCAGAGATAATTCTGGTAGAACCTGATGATCGGCTTTAACCCCATTAACAATTTAGATTTTTTGTGTCATCGAATGCTCTAAACTATCACATTACCTTATTGTCTTGAAACACATCACAGTTCATACAACATTACATTACTAAAAATCAGGAAATCTTTACTCAATGCAAACTAGTCCAGCTCAGACACTTCGGTTAATAATATTCTCATCTGTCTGAATTTTTCCAACATGTAATAAACTTTTCAGGTTTCACGAGATGAAAAAATCATCATTCGTAGTAGCTTTAACTCATATCAAAATTTTTCTAAGAGATATACACTTCTCGTTCAAAATATTTTCCTTTTATCCGTACAGAAATGAAATTCTATTATCAGACTTGAGAAAAATAATCTTGACATAATTGTCACATGGAATCTTTCAAATAAATAATTCACACAGATTGAACACTTGAGTCGATCTTAATCACCAGTGAATGACATTTCAAGTAATCCTTTCTTTTAGTTACAAAACAATTCATCATGCAACCCTTTACTATTCATTCATTATGCTAATCAAAATAGTCTCAATTGCATTAGCTCAAGTAACCAAAATATCTCAATTGAATACATTAACTATGATTAACTTACTTGAGAGAAGCAATCCACCATTCCGACTGAAACTCGCGCTTTTATCACCTATGCCTTTACTGATGTCAAATCCTTACACGGAAATTAGAAAAATCCCAATACTAAAATCACCACATTACCAATATCAAATCAGAAGTATAGTCATATTTGACATGATTATCACAAGTCGAAGAATGCACTTCAAACACGATTCATAATTGAAAAATTATGGAATAAAGATAACAAGAAAACCGAGTAAAGAAATCCAAGATAGAGAAACCCAGAATAAAGAAATCCAAAATAAAGAAACCCAAGATACAATACTATACCGGAAAATCAAAAATCAAACTCATAAGAAAATACGAAAGATCTCGTTAATTCCTCAGAGAAAAGAAATCCAGAAGAAAACATCATTTAATCTCACTGGAATCAAATGCAACAAGAACAATGTATCTTCCCATATATATATACATCAAATAGAGCATCAAGTAGAAGAAACAGAATCATAGTATCATACATATTCTCTCATCAATTTTTATCAGGTAGAATATAATAGAATGCCTGAAAGAATAGAGCAATACAAATTATAAACCAGTCAGGCTACCAATGCTTTCGTCTAACATCAGGATTAGAAAACATCCCCATATAACAAAAATTTCTTCAAAATATCAACAGCCATAGAAATATTTTTGGGAACGAATAAACACATAGAACATCTTAGAAGAGACTGCTAAAATCTGTCCAGCCGTAATTGTCACACTCAGATATTACACATTTCAGATATCATTTCCCCAACTATTTCTGCCATCACAAATTTCATATTACCTTTCACTAAAGAAGACCAGTTCTGAATAAATTTTGATTTACACTTTTCTCGACCTTGCACCTTAGTAATTCGATTTATCAAGATAAATTTCTTCTCTAACTCGAACAGTGCATAACTCCAATAATCCTTATGCCAACTTGATACTTTTCTAGCTCTGACTTTACTTATCAACTCATTCTTCAATCTCTAATCATACTTATAATTATTCTAGCACTGAACTCTTTGGTTTCTCAACCAGAAACTTACTCAGTACAAATTTCATGAAATTCCATTATAAACACCACTTCGGTAAGGAGGAGGGGTTGTAGGGCCCCTGACTCGACTTTCTTATACATGTACATATGACACAAATTTTATCATCATAGCAATATCGTCAAAATCATGTCATTCATTGAGGCAATGCCTCATTCATGTTGGTTTACACCAATTTTCTAGTTATCCCATTTAGATAAGTATACTTATGCATGCATCCTATGTTTTCTGGATAGCTTTACTTATCCATTCATTTAATCAATTAAGTCATGCTCAAGACATCATATAAGGGTCAAACAAACATAGATATTTGCATTACATTTGCAACTTTCATTTCGTGCATTATCATGTACATATCATTACAATCATATAATTCAGTTCAAACAATTTAACATAGATAAGTTCATTTCATTACAATCCTTTATCCATACCTCTACGAATTTATATTTATCCTATTCATCTTATCAAGTAAGCCATATGCACTACATCATATAAGCATTAAGCAAGTATGGGTATTCATCACAACATGAACTTTCATTTCACATGTTATCTCGTACACATATCAGGAACTTTTATTCATACTTTTTTTTTGAATCAAGACTCATCATGATCACAATTTACTCAATTACCTTCACATCACATTGAAAATGGTCGGTGTAGCTCGGTTGGAGAGTACCTCTATCTAAACAAGATGGTCCTCAATCGCGTTAGGAGACATCACACTATCACAGATCCGTGAAATGCATAGCTATACTTTACACATGCTAGGTTAGTCCGAGAATCGACTAAACCATAGCTCTGATACCACTAAATGTAACACCCCTTATCCACGTCCGACGTCGGAACAGGATACGAGGCATTACCAGACTTAAATTTCAACTTTCATGCAAAAATGGGCCATAAAATTTCATTTAATTAAAAACTTTTCAAACACATGCATAGACACATAATCAAAGACATATGACATGGCATAAATGAGCACTTACACATTCATAATCATACAACAACATGTCATTCATTTTAAACACATTTGACTGTAGCTAACTCTCATGACTATCAACCTCAACACAAGATATTAGCATATACATGCACATACATGGTTTCAATAACATTCAACATCTTCTATTTTAATTCCAACATTTTACTTGCCTACCATCATGCATAACAAGCAAGCCTAACTATATCATCACATCATAAGCATAGAACATGACATGAAAATTTCAACTTACAAACCATAATGAATAAAGGCCACATCTCATGGCCATATACAATAGCTCGATGTAGGCCAATACATTTGGCCAAATCATAATAATAATACATGACATGAAACGAACTTCCTATTTATGCCACTCACTCAATATTTCAAATATTTGAAATAATTCTCCCAAAAGTGATAGCTTGATAGTGTGATTCTGCCTCCGACGATCTCCAACCCCGAGCCGACCTGCCAATATTAAAGAAATGGAGAGGAGGGGTAAGCTTTCCACCTAGTAAAAAATTAATAAGCAATTACTAACATGCTTTTCAAGATAAAACACTATAATCATACAATTACACATGTTTAGGTTAAATTGTTTTATCGAGTTACAGTTACTAAATCATTCATATCTGGAGCTACGAAACTCCAAATTTAGTTTTGTAAATTTTCCTTGAAACGATACTCATATAAATTTCTCCAATAAAATTTTTAGAATTTTTGGTTTAGCCAATTAGTACAGTTTTTTCATTAAAATTTCTCCTATTTTGCTGTCCAATAGTTTTGACCTCTCTTCACTAAAAATTACTTATATCATATTTTGGGACTCGGATAATGTTTTTATTCATTCCTCCTGAAAGTAGACTCATTTAGGATTCTAGTCATATAAATTATAACTCACAATTATTTGTGTACAATTTTTAACGATTTTTCCAAGTTAGAACAGGGGATCTCGAATTCATTCTGACACTATCTCTTAAAAATTAGAATATCACATAATATAAAACTCTTTTCCTCCCCTTGTTTCTTTTATATGAAAATATACTCATTAAGCTTTAATTAAATAATTTATTTAAATTTAATTCAACTTACACAATTTTTGGTGAATTTTCAAAGTCACACAACTGCTGCTGTCCAACACTATTTTACAACTAAAATTCAGTCTTACATAATTTCACTTAATCAATTTTGTCTTATCGAAGTTCACTCAAATATCGAGCACATTGCTCATAATTTTCATAAACAGATACTTGCACTTATTCATCATAATATCATGTTCAAATGTATTTTTACTCAGTCGATTTTCCCGTTGAACTCTTCGGAATAATAACTGGTACTTAGTTGTCTGCACATATTTTCACACTTGTAGCCAAGGCTATCTGGTATGCATAGTAGCCTACACTTTGTACTACACATGTGACCAATTATCGGGTACACGTAGTAGCCTGCACTTAGTACTACACACGTGACCTAACCGCCTGATACAAGTAGTAGCCTGCACTTAGTACTACACACGTGATCGAAGTTATCAGGTACGCATAGTAGCCTGCACTTAGTACTACACATGCGACCAATTATCTGGTACACATAGTAGCCTGCACTTAGTACTACACACGTGACCTCACAATAGATTATTCGTATCGTTTCTATTCCGAAGGCTCAACCGGGAAATTCCTCATTTTCCAACATGTTACAATTCATTCATAATCCTTTTTCAATTTGCAATTTACAACAAATAATCATTCTATAGGCAACCACATTTCATATGATAACAAAATATACTAAAATAAAAAGAATCGATAAATTATTTACGTACAAACTTACTTGTCAAAATCTCATCAGGTACAACCGTGTAGCAATTCATACAACCCATGTAATAGTAATTTAACATTCAATTCATATAACAATAATTTGCCATTCAATTTCACATGACACAACAAGCATCATATTTTCCATATCATACACACCATCCATCAACTTCTCCTAAACATATTAAATCATACAATTTATGCCATAATACTAGATAATTACAATTCAAGTATGGTATTTCATTATTATTAACACACGAACTTACCTCGGATCCAGAAATGGTAATTTACCATTTTATCCACAACTTGGTGATTTTTGCCCTAATTTCAAATTTCCCTGCTCTATTTTTGGCCAAAAATTAACCAATGGTCCAATTACAATTTAAGGACCTTTAATTTAAAAATTCATAACAATTTGACACTTCTAACATATAGAACTCAACTTTTGCACTTTTTATAATTTAGTCCTTTTGACCATATTGAGTGCCCAAACGTCAAAATTTTCGAACGAAATTTTCACGAAATCATTTCATGAAATAGTAGACCATAAAAATATAATAAAAATAAAATTTTCACCGTCTGATTTGTTGTCCCGAAATCACTGTTCTGACTAGGCCCAAAATCAGGATGTTACATACTAAGCTCTTTGTAGCTTACTTTGTGTGATTTCTGCCTGTTTTACAGTTATCGTAGCTACTGAAGGCTCGGGGATAGTCTAGGATGGTCACCACACTATCAAACTCATTTTGGTACTTTTTGAAAGTGTAAATATTTTAAAGTATGGCATGTCTAGGCTAGAAGGTCTATGTATTAAGTTTTGATTTGTAAATATATGCCATGCCATGAGAGTTGGCTAGTAAATGGTATGAATGTGTTAAGTTTTGATATGGTTTTGAATGGGTTATTGAATGATGATGATTTAATGAAGCATGTTTTGAGCATGGAATTGGCTAAAAATTGTTGTATGGATGTTGTTTAACATTGCTAGTAGGAAAGACTCATATAGGGGTGGCAAGTTTGCTTAAACCAAGCTTGCATTCTGCCACACGGTCAGGGGACACGGGCATGCGTTGTGGCCGTGTAAGAAAGTTAGTAGCTAACTAAGTATCACACGGTTATAACACACGGGCGTGCTTAATGGCTGTGGGTGAAAGTCAGTATGGGTGCCTTGTTTTGGCACGGCTGGTTTACATGGGTGTGGCTGATTCTCGTGTGAGGTAGACGGCCTGGTCACACGGGCGTGTGACCTTATCAAAAGTGACATATTCTCTGGATTTTGAAAATTTTTGTATGTGTTCGGTTTAGTTCTAACTATTCTTAAATGTATATTTTAGGTCTCATAGAAATGATGTTTTATGATAAATGAGATTCTGAAATGTTTTGTCTGTCTAGTAATGCCCTTTACCTATTCCGGAGACGGTTATGGGATAGGGGTGTTACATTTTATTGGTATCAGAGCTATAGTTTAGTCTGTTCTAGGACCACCATAGCTTATGTGAGTCTAGCTATACATGCCATATATCTGAATCTGTGATAGTGTGATGACCCCTGACATTGAAATCTGCTTTTATATAGCAAATGGATCCCGATAGAGCTGTAGCTGACGATTTAGAAAGTAATGCACCTGCTCCCACTCAAGGGATGGTGCAAGCTGATTCTAGATCGACTGTACAACAACCTCCACCCCCGGTTAATCTTTCTCAAGATCCTGTCATGCCTTCTGTGAATCTGGTTCAGTCTAGTAAACCACCAGTTGATAAGATTAGAAAGTATGGGGTGAAGAGTTTTGAGCTACAACAAATGATGATGCTGAAAGAGCCGAATTCTAGTTAGAGAATACAATATGAGTGTTTGATGAAATGTCTCTAAATCCTAAGGAATGTATAAAATGTGTCGTTTCACTTCTGAGAGATACGGCGTATCACTGGTAGTAAACTTTAACATCTGTGGTTTCGAGTGAATGAGTTATGTGGGATTTCTTCCAAGCTGAATTCCAAAAGAAATATATCAGTCAAAGATTCATCGATTAGAAACGCAAAGAGCTTCTCGAGCTTAAACAAGGCCTTATGTCTATCACTGAATACGAACGTGAATTTGTGAGATTGAGTCAGTATGCTTGAGAATGTGTATCGAATGAAGCAATAATGTGCAAAAGGTTTGAAGATGGACTAAACGAAGATATTCGTTTGTTAGTTTGGATTTTGGAGATTAAAGAAATGGTAGTGCTCGTTGAGCGAGCTTATAAAGCTGAAGAATTAAGTAAAGAGAAAAGAAAAGGTGATTTTGAAGCTAGAGATGCTAGAAAGAGATCTTCGAGTAGATCATTTCAATCTGTATCAAAGAAATTTTGAGAATATTAGAGTCGTTCAAATACTAATGTGGGACATTCGAATCTAGATCGAGCTAGATCGCAATCGAACTTTAGAGCCCCTGCTACTTCTGTTGCAAGAGTCAAGAATGTCCGGTCTGGGAGACCTGAATGTAAACACTATGGTAAAAGACATCCGAGAAATTGTAGATTGAATGACCGAGCCTATTTCCAATGTGGATCTCTGGACCATTTTGTAAGAGATTGTTCTGAACCTGTTGAGCAAGAGAATGTACAGAACTCAAGACCGAGCAACACCCCAGCTAGAGGTAGACCTTCTAGAAAGACGAAATGTTAGCGGGGGTCAAAGAGCTACTAGGGATACTGCTATCAGATCTGAGCTCAGAGAACCTGCCAGAGCCTATGCTATTCGAGCTCGTGAGGAAGCTTCGTTTCCAGACATGATTACTGGTACTTTTACTCTTTATGATACTTCTGTGATTGCATTAATAGACCCTGGATCAACGCATTCTTATATCTGTATGAATTTAGTGCACAGTAAGACTTTGCCTGTAGAGTCTACTAAATTCGTAATTAGAGTATAAAACCCTTTAGGCAAAAGTGTCATGGTTGATAAAGTCTACAAGAATTACCCGTTAATGATTCGAGATGTCTGTTTTTCTGTTGATCTAATGCTTTTTCCTTTTGACGAATTTGATATAATTCTGGGAATGGATTGGTTAACTCTGCATGATGCTATTGTGAATTGTAAATGAAAAGTCATTGATTTAAGGTGTAAGAATGATGAGATAATTTGAATTGAGTCTAGCCATTTGAATGGATTACCAGCTGCGATATCTGCAATAAAAGCACGAAAATTTGTGAAGAAAGGCTGTGAAGCCTACTTAGCTTATGTGTTAGACTGGAAAGTAGATGATAGGAAAGTTGAATCAGTGCCCATTTTCTGCAAATTTTCTGATGTGTTTCCTAAAGAACTACCGGGTTTGCCTCCAATTCGAGAAGTTGAGTTTGGCATTGAATTAGTACCTGGTACTACTCTGATTTCGATAGCTCCGTATAGAATGGCTCCAACCGAGTTAAAGGAATTAAAATCTTAGTTGCAAGAATTGACTGATCGAGGGTTTGCTAGACCGAGTTTTTCACCATAGGCTGCTCCTGTTCTGTTTGTGAAAAAGAAAGATGGCACAATGAGAATGTGTATTGATTACCGTCAGCTTAACAAAGTGACTATAAAGAATAAATATCCTCTGCCCAGAATTGATGAATTATTCGATCAGTTGGAAGGTGCTACTGTATTTTCAAAGATAGATTTGAGATCGGGTTACTATCAGTTGCGGGTAAAGGACTCTGACATTCTGAAAACTGCTTTCAGAACGAGATATGGGCATTATGAATTTTTAGTTATGTCTTTTGGATTAACGAAGGCACCTGCTGTATTTATGGATTTAATGAATAGAATTTTCAAACCGTATCTAGATCAATTTGTTGTTGTATTCATTGATGATATCTTGATTTATTCACGTGATGAATCTGAGCATGCCGAGCATCTGAGAGTAGTGTTACAAGCCCAGCAAGATAAACAGTTGTATGCAAAGTTCAGTAAATGTGAATTCTGGTTGCAGGAAGTTGGTTTCTTGGGTCATATTGTATCAGCATCTGGTATCCGAGTTGATCCAAGTAAAATTTTAGCTATTCTGGATTGGAAGCCCCCGAGGAATGTATCTAAAGTTCGCAGTTTTTTGGGACTTGCCAATTACTACAGACAATTTGTAAAAGATTTCTCTATGGTAGCAACTCCGTTGACAAAATTGCTTCAGAAAGATGTGAAATTTGAATGGTCTGAGAAATGTCAAAAAAGTTTTGATCGGTTAAAAGCTCTGTTAACTGAAGCTCTGGTGTTGGTACAACGTGAGTCAGGTAAAGAATTTGTTGTTTATAGCGATGCTTCGTTGAATGGACTAGGTTGTGTTTTAATGCAAGAAGGAAAAGTTATTGCTTATGCTTCGAGACAGTTGAAGTCGCATGAGAAGAACTATCTGACACACGACCTTGAGTTAGCTGCCATTGTGTTTGCTTTGAAAATCTGGCGTCACTATCTGTTTGGTGAGAAATGTCACGTGTTTTCTGATCATAAAAGTCTGAAGTATTTAATGACGTAAAAAGATTAGAATCTGCGATAGAGAAGATGGTTAGAACAGCTAAAAGACTACGAACTTGTGATTGATTATCACCTAGGAAAAGCAAATGTTGTTGTTGATGCTTTGAGTCGAAAATCGTTATTTGCTTTGAGTGCGATGAATGCTCATTTAGTTCTGTCTGATGATGGTTCAGTTTTAGCTGAATTAAAAGCGAGGCCTTTATTTTTACAATTGATCTGCGAGGCTCAGAAGAGGGATAATGAGATTATAGTTAAACGAACTAAGTGTAATTCTGATTCTAATTTTGAATTCCGAATAGATGTTGATGACTGTCTAAGATTCAGAAATAGACTTTGTGTTCTGAAGAATCTAGAGTTGATTCAAATGATTTTGATTGAAGCTCACAGTAGTAGATTTTCTGTACATCTGGGAAGTACGAAAATGTATAATGATCTGAAGACGCATTATTGGTGGTTCAGAATGAAAAGAGATATTTCTGATTTTGTTTCTAAATGTTTAATCTATCAGCAAGTTAAAGCTGAACATCAAGTGTCATCTGGGTTATTACAACCAATTATGATTCCGGAGTGGAAATGGGATCGAGTGACCGTGGATTTTGTTTCGGGTTTACCCCTGTCTCTGAGAAAGAAAGATTCGATCTGGGTTGTAGTTGACAGATTAACGAAGTCAGCTCATTTTATTCTAGTACAATCTGATTTCTCACTTGATAAATTGGCTGAGTTATATATTTCTGATATTGTGAGATTGCATGGTGTGCCATTGTCGATAGTGTCGATAGAGGCCTGAGATTTACATCGCGATTTTGGAAGAAGTTGCAAGATGCTCTGGGTACTAAATTGCATTTTAGCATTACTTTTCATCCGCAAACCGATGGTCAATTTGAAAGGATTATTCAGATACTCGAGGATATGTTGAGATGTTGCATTCTTGAGTTTGAAGGTGCATGGGAACAATATCTACCTTTGATTGAATTCGCTTATAATAATAGCTTTCAATCGAGCATTAAAATGACACCGTATGTAACGCCCCGTACTCGAGTCCGTCGCCGGAGTTGAACACAAGGTGTTAACAGACTTAATTCATTACTTAAACAGCTCAAACAATTTATTTTTAAAATTTCCAGTCAAGCTAGCAATCTGCGTCACAGTCGCTTAAAAATTCATATCTCGAGTTTCGAAACTCAAAATCAAATTCCAAAAATTTTCCCTAAAACTAGACTCATATATCTATTTACTAATTTATTTATAGAATTTTGTGTCAAGCCAATTAGTATAGTTTATTAGTTAAAGTCTCTCCTGTTTCAGGGTTCGACTCTCTGACCTCTGTATATTACGAATCAGATATCTCTCTGTACAAAATTTCAATGACTATGAAGTTTGTTTCTCTTAAAAATAGACTCAATAAGGAATCTTTAAATATAAATAATGACTTATAATTATTTTTTTACAGTTTATGATGAATTTATAAAGTCAGAATAGGGGATCCAGAAATCACTCTGGCCCTGTTTCACAAAAATTAAAATATCTCATAAAATATAATTTATATACTTGTTTTGTTCAATCCATATGAAAATAGACTAAGTAAGCTTCAATTTCATAACTTACTCATTATTTAATTCCATTTCTAATATTTTTAGTGATTTTTTAAATTTACATCACTGCTGCTGTCAGATTCTGTTTTATGGCAAATTTCACTTTACTAAGGATTTTCATGGACTAAATAGCATTTTAAACATACATAACATCAAATATGACTTAGATTGGCCATTCCAATGGCTAATCATTTACAAACCCTTTTCTTACCAAACCATAGCCATATCATAAGATCAATTACACAAAGTGAGTGTTTTTCCATACATGCCACATTCAAAATACACAAGCCATTTGACCAATTTAAGCCTTCGGATAGTGTGAACGAGTCTTCAACCTATCCCGATTCTCAAGACGGCTTGTCAAAACTACAATGAAAGAAAAGGAGGGAGTAAGCACAAATCCTTAGTAAGTTCACATGCAAATAGCAAGTAACATAATCACACAATCTCACATAAAACATCATTTGCGTAAACAACACCAAGACATTCATGTTTCATTTGTATTTAATATCTTTCTACGATTTCATCATACCAAGTTTTCAACCTGAGGGTTTAAGCACATACCTGTCAAATTTTCTCATTTACCACACTTACCAACATGTCACCTTCGTTTTAGGCCTTCTTCTTATTCACTTAAGATTCACCCGTTGAACACATCGGAATATAATCCGAATACACAGATCTCATGAACATAAGAGCCATACCCGCATCTAGACAAACTCAATAGCCTGCGGAACTTATGTAGCCAAGCTACCATGTAGCCCGCCCATAAGTGAACTTGGACTCAACTCAACAAGCTCTGGCGTTCGCATCCATAAGTGAACTCAGACTCAACTCAACGAGCTAGGATGCCTAGTTACATCTCACGAACTCGGACTCAACTCAACGAGTTCAGAACTCAACCATCCTAGTGACATGTCACTTGTATTCTAATCTATTCCTAAGGTTCAAACGGGTGTTTTCCTCGATCACACATCTTTCCCGTCTTCCACGGAATATCGAAATCGATACTTCGGTGATAGTTCATACTCATCAAGTAATTCACATAATTACATATTATTCAACAATAACCACAAAGCATAATATTTCATGATAATAATCAGCATCATATCATATAAACAACATTAAATTGCTTAAAATGACAATTATGTTACTACATTTACACATGAACTTACCTCGGTACAAAATTATTAGCAATCGAGCCTATTCTTCGTAAACTTTGTTTTTCCCTCGATCACGACTTGAATCTCGTTTCTCTTGATCTATAATGCCAAATTAATCTTATTTAATACATACATTCATCAAAACAGCATTTAATACGAACTTTAGCAAAATTACATTTTTGCCCCTAAAATTTTGCATAATTACACTTTTTCCCCTAGGCTCGGGAATTAAACTTCATCCCTTATTGTTATGTTTTATGACATGATGATCATTTTTCCCTTCTATGGCAACATCAAATTCACACTCTAACATGTACTTATGACAATTAGGTATTTTTACCGATTAAGCCCTTTTACTCGTTTTCACTTAAAACTGAGTAGTACAAGTTGTCTAACATAATTTAAAACCTCATATTCTATCATAAAACACCAAAATACAAAAATTTCACCTATGGGTATTTTTCCAAATATGAACCCTAGGTTGAATTATTGTTAGCATAAGCTTAATCGAGCTACCAAGATTCAAAAAACGTAAAGAACATTAAAAACGGGGCTTGGAATCACTTACTATGGAGCTTGGAAGCTTGAAACAAACCCTAACTATGGAGAACCCTTGAAATTTCGGCCTAATGAAGAAGATGGACAAAAATTGGCTTTTAATTTTGTTTTTAATTCATTTTAATAACTAAATGACCAAAATGCCCTTACTACTAAACTTTCCAAAAATTCTATCCATGTCCAATTTTTGTCCATAGACTTAGAAATTGGTCAAATTTCTATTTAGGACCTCCTAATTAATATTCCAAAACAATTTCATACTAAAAACTCTTAGAATGCAAGTTTTGCAAATTATTCGATTTAGTCCCTAATTTCAATTTAAGCACTTTAGGCATAGGATTTCATCACGAAATTTTCACATAATCATGAAATCATATCATAAACATCAAAATAATTATAAAATAATTATTTCTATCTCAGATTTGTGGTCACGAAACTACTATTTCGATTAGGCCCTAATTCGGGATATTACACCGTACGAAGCCTTATATGGTAGAAAGTGTAGAACTCCGTTATACTGGACTGAACTCAGTGAGAATAAGATTTATGGTATTGATCTGATAAAAGAAATAGAATAAAAAGTGAAAGTAATCCGAGATAGTTTGAAAGTTGCCTCTTATCGTCAGAAATCTTATGCGGATTTAAAACGAAAAGATATCAAATTTAAGATCAGTGATAAAGTGTTTCTGAAAGTATCTCTGTGGAAGAAACTGTTCTGATTTGGGAAAAAGGGCAAGTTGAGTCAGAGGTTCATCCGATCGTATGAAATCCTCGAACGAGTTGGGCCGGTTGCTTATAGATTGAGGCTACCATCTGAGTTAGAAAAGATTCATAATGTGTTTCACATATCAATGCTTCGACGATACAGATCTGATCCTTCGCATGTAATTTTACCATCTGAGATTGAAATTCAGTCCGATATGACTTACGAAGAAAAGTCGATCTGTATTTTAGCTTGTGAGTTAAAGAGTTGCGAAATAAGAAAATTCCATTGGTTAAAGTAATGTGGCATCGACATGGTGTTGAAGAGGCCATGTCGGAGTCTAAAGATGCTATGAAACAACAATATCCAGATCTGTTTAATGGTAAGATTTTCGGGGACGAAAATCCCTAAGGGGGGAGAACTGTAATAGTCTGGTTTTGACCCTAGCCGGAATAGTGGTTTCAGGACCACAAATCCAAGCCCAAAAAATATTTGAAAATTATTTTCTGTGTTTGTGATATGTGAACTTATGTCTGTGAGATTTATGTGATTTAATTTGTCTATTTCTGTGCTTAATTATGAAAAAGGATTAAATCGCGTAAAGTGTAAAAGTTGAGTGCTAAATGTTAAAGCACCTAATTGGATTGGCTTTTAAAATAAAGGTCCTTGCATGTAAATTTTACCATTTATATTAATGGTAAACAATGATGGACATTAGTTTGTAGAAATTTAATGGTATATGCCATGGGCAAATTGGTAAAAGGTGAAATAATGTTAATTAAAATAAAAACAAAAAAAGGTAGCCATATTATCATGCATGTTAGCCGAAAATCAGCAAAAGAAAGAAGGGTTTGAAGCTTTTGTACATTCGGCACTTTGGTAGCTAAATTGAGATCAAGAATAAAGAAAATTGGACTTAGATCGAGGGAAGTCCAAAATAGTTGAATAGTCGACTTGTTTCATTTGAAATCCATCCAAGGTAAGTCAAATTACAATTATGTGTTAAATTTACTAATTTCCACATATATAAAATTGTAATCTGTATTGGATGGCCTTGAGAGCCTGATGAATATCTTTCGAGTAAAGTCTGATAATATGTTAGTATCCCAAAATCTTTGTATACTTCTGAAGGAACATTGTCATCTATTTGAGATATCGTGTAAGACTGTGTCTGGGACACAAGCCTCGATTGAGATTTACGTATAAGACCATGTCTGGGACATCGACATCGTATCTGATTTCATGTAAGACCCTGTCTGGGATAGAGGCATCGATACTGAATTACATGTAAGGCCACGTCCGGGATGTCGGCGTTGTAATTGTTTACGAGTATCTATATCATTTCTGAACCGTCTGATGATAGAGTACGAAATATGAGAATGAGTATATGAAATGTATAACTAATACAGGTACGTATAAATCGTACTAAAATTCTGAATATGAAAGACTTTGTCTCTGTGAAATATGTATGGAATTTGGAAATGAAGCATGACATAAATGCAAACAAAGGAGCACGGTTAAGCTTATGAATTATTCTATGAAATGGCTATGAATCTTTATGGTTGAATTGTACTTATATGCTTTAGTAGTTAGACCAATTGTATTTGGCTTACTAAGCTCTTTGTAGCTTACTTTATGTGATTTCTGCCTATTTTACAGTTATCGTAGCTACTGAAGGCTTGGGGATAGTTGAGGATGGTCACCATACTATCGAACTCATTTTAGTACTTTTTGAAAGTGTAAATATTTTAAAGTATGGCATGTATAGGCTAGAAGGTCTAGTATTAAGTTTTGATTTGTAAATATATGTTATGCCATGAGAATTGGCTAGCAAATGGTATGAATGTGTTAAGTTTTGATATGGTTTTGAATGGGTTATTGAATGATGATGATTTAATGAAGCATGTTTTGAGCATGGAATTGGCTGAAAATTGTTGTATGAATGTTGTTTAACATTGCTAGTACGAAAGACTCATACAGGGGTGGCAAGTTGGCTTAAACCAAGCCTGCATTGTGCCACATTGTTAGGGGACACAGGCGTGCCTTTTGGCCATCTAAGAAAGTCAGTAGCTAACTAAGTATCACACGATCATAGCACACAAGCGTGCTTAATGGCTGTAGGTGAAAGTCAGTATGGGTGTATTGTTTTGGCACGACTGGTGCACAAAGGTGTGTCTGATTCCCGTGTGAGGCACACGGCCTAGTCACACGATCGTGTGACATCATCAAAAGTAACATTTTCTCTAGATTCTGAAAATTTTTGTATGTGTTCGGTTTAGTTCTGACTATTCTTAAATGTATGTTTTAGGTCTCGTAGACCATCTTAAAAGATGATTGTTTATGAAATGATGTTTTATGATAAATGAGATTCTGAAATGTTCTGTCTGTCTGGTAATGCCCCTTACCTATTCCGGAGACGGTTACAGGATAGGGATGTTACATAACTTCTCAAGTTAACAACTTCAATCACACTATATAGATCATTTACCAAACTCAAAATATAACCATTTGAGCAATTATGAAACCAGAACCACATTTATACCAAAACATACCAAAATAAGCCATCACTCATGGCTATATATACAAAACAAACATATACATTTACAAGCTAATTCTCATGGCTATACTCACAACCAAAGTATCACAACTAACCTATACATGCCATATGCCATATATATACAACTCAAAAGTACCAACTTAGGTGTTTGATAGTGCGATGATGTTCCAGACGACTCTCGGGTCCGAGCTAGCTTTAATTCACTATAAAACATAGACAAATAACACAAAGTAAGCTTCATAGCTTAGTAAGTTTTTAAGTGAATAACTCAATTTATCAAATAAATGTAATGCAATCAATTACTCATTACCAAATCATAACCACATTAACTAGTCCCTAAGCTTGTAAAATGAAATGTAATCAATTTTTTCAATACCCATGTCTAGCCGAACCTTATACATGCTTATCGCAGCCTACATTTTTCTTTTATTCGCATTTTAACACCCATTTTACAACTTTTTACAAATAAGTCCCTTTTAGGCATTTTCATCAAAAATCACTTAGAAAAAAGTAGTTTTTCAAACAACTAGCATGAATTTTAACATCAAAATACACAAATATCACTTTGATTATGTCTTAAATTAGTGGTAGAAATAGATAGATCATGTTACAAGGATTTCAAAAACATAAAAACCATTAAAAACAGGGCTAGAATGGACTTACAATCGAGCTTGGATGCTTGAAAAACCATAGCCATAGTTCCTTCTTGGTACATTCGGCCATGGGGTAGAAGATGAGTAAAAATTGGCTTTTAATTTGGCTTTTTAATTCATTTAATTACCAAATTAATAAAATGCCCTTAATGAAAAAATTTAGAAACATACCTAACCATGTCCATTTTTGTCCACCAACTAAACCAATGGTCTAATACCATTTAAGGACCTCCAATTTAAAATTTCATAACAATTAGACACCTTTGGCTTATAGAACTCAAGTTTTACACTTTTTTCAATTTAGTCCTTTTAACCAAATTGAGTGCCCAAACGTCAAAATGTTTGAACAAAAATTTCACAAAATCATTCCATATAACTGTAGAGCATAAAAATATAATAAAATAATTTTTTCTACGTCAAATTTGTGGTCTTGAAACCACAGTTCTGACTTGACCCAAAATCGGGCTATTACACAAACAGTCCGGAGAGTCCCAAAAAATTACAACTCTCAAATAAGTGAAAAAATTAAAATAGAGCAATAGCTCTAAGTTTCAACAGTTTTATGATAAAGTGGCCACCGTTGAGTCTCTACTTGTAACAGCCCGGTTTATAGATAAATCAGAACAATGTTTTTGGGACCACAAATATAAGGTCATAAAATTATTTCAATATTATTTTTGGTGTTTATAGCATATTTTTAGATATTTGTGAAAGTTTCATGTGATAGTTTTATCGTTTAATAGCTCAATTTGAGAAAAGGACTAAATAGCGTAAAATGAAAAAGTTGCATTCTAGATGTTAAAAGTGCTAAATTGCCATGGTTTAGAAAATGAAAGGTCCTTATGTTGTAATTAGACCATGACTAATGAAATTTGACATAACTGGCCAACCATTAAATGTTTTGTTAATGTTTTAATTAAGGTTAAAATAGTAATTTGGTTATTAAGCTTAAATAATTAAAACAAAAGCATTATCATCTTTATTTTCATCATCCATAACTGAAAATAAATAAAAGAAAGAAAGATGGAAGCTCATTTAGGGTTCGACCATGGTTAAGCTTGATTGAAGTATGTTTTGAGCTCAGTTTTTGATGACTTCCATGCTTTTGTGATCTTTGCTTTGAGTACTAGCTAGCCCATGTCTTAATTTTTGAAATTGTTGATGAATTTGTGAGTTTCCATTTATGAATTCTTGAGCTTTTGAATGATTGTTGATGAATTTTGAAAGCTTAATGATAGATATTAAAGTTTTTGTTAAGTTATTTTTAGAGAAAATACAAGTTAGGGATTAATTTGTGAAAAGATGAAAATGTGGGGTTAAAAGTATGAATAAATGAAATTTTTGGGCTGCTAGAGGTCCCTATGAAATTCATTCAAGCATGGGTTAAATTGAGTTTCATGAATTTTGTGTTTTTATGAAATAGGGACTAAATTGAGAAAATGTGAAATTATAGGGGTTAATGTGTAAAATGTCTCAAATTGTGTGTTTTGGATTAAATTGAATGAATTGAGGAATAAAACAGTTAATTTTGAGTTTATATAGATGAAGAACGAAAGAAATCGGATTTAGATCAGGGAAAATTGAAGATTATCGAGTAATCGATCTGATTCGTCAAATTTCAAGTACGAGGTAAGTTTGTATCTAGTAATTTTCATTATATATGCATGTTAAATGCTTTGATATCGCATAAAATGTGATTACGAATGTAACGCCCCTAACCCGTATCCGTCGCCGGACTAAGATTACGAGGCATTATACTACAAAAACATAATTCCGAACTTTCACAAATTTAAACATAGTATATTATCATGAATCATTTATTCATTAGCAAATATATATTTACATACATAAATACTTTCTTTTTATATATAACCAAACATCATTTGAATTCACAAACATATACATATATATGTGTACACATAATTATCATTTTTGCAAAAAATGCATATAATTTCCACGGTGAACTATTACATAAATTCACTATTCAAATGGTCATTTATCAATATTTCATTTACAAGCCTTATTAAACAAAACAATCTTAATAATTAATCATTATTTAACCTCATAACCAAATATAAAACTCATAAATTTTTCATGCAAACTGAACTAAATTAACCTATGCATAATCGAACATATGCATGTCTCATACCATGCATTATCAAATTTACATTAATCATGCTTAACCTTATAACCAAATCAAAATAAACTATTACCAAATATATTATTATACAAAACACTATTCATCTGGTAAATTTTCTTCTCATTAACTGAATAGGCAAATCCTTATCGTCATATTCCTTTCAACTTTATTACATCACAAACAAATATACATTCACACATGAAATCATGAATATACCTCTTATAAGTTACATATTCTAAGTCATATTTTGATCGACCTTGAATATGTATAACTTTAGCCATGCAAAAATGGCTTAATTTCCATGATAGATTCGTTCATACTTGGATATGGATTGAGTTTACTTTTTTAGAGGCTTCGATATCATTCAAATACAACTTAATCACTTTAATTCATTTACATATATCATTCGGCTATCAACTAATACATTATAAAAATTGAATCATCATAGTAAATCATTTTATGTTCAAAATAAACCATGTTTAATTGCTTAAAAACTTACCTCGGATATCGACGGACGTTACAAATTGGCTATTCGACTATTTTTGTTTTTCCCTGATCCAAGTCTAATTTCCTTTGTTCTTGATCTATATAATTTCAAATTAACCTCATTTAAATACAATTTCATTCAATTTAATCCAAAAACACATAAATGGGCAAATTACCATTTTACCCCTGATATTTTATATTTTTACAAATTAGTCCTAATCGCATAAAACACAAATTACACAAAATCTCACTACAACATAGTTGAGCCGAATCTTCTATATACTCATACTAATCAATTTATTTCATCTATTTTATATTTTAGTCCCTCAATTTATTATTTTTTAATTTAGTCCTAATTACTCAAAATCTTCAAAAACTCAAATACAAAACATGTTAATCTAAAACATATTTTTAATATTTCATCATCAAACATCACAAAAAAAAAATATTCATCAATGACATAACTCAAAATATGCATCAAAATAAAAAATTTAAACATGGGTCAGATAGTATTCAAAGCAACGATCTCAAAAATGTAAAAATTATCAAAAACCGAACAAAAACTAAACTTGAATCAAACTTCCAAAGTACCGAATACCCTAAGCTAGATTTTCTTTCTTTCTTTCTCAAGTTTCGGCAATAACAAGTATGAATGCATGCCTTTCTTTTTTTTAATGTTTTAATATATTATATGTTAACTTTTAACATATTTTACCTATTTAACCTTATAATAATAATAACATAAACATATACAATAAGGGTACATTCGGCCATCACTTAGATAGTGGACTATTTGCAACATAAATACTCCATATTAAAAAGCCACTATCAATTCAACCTTTATAATTTAGACTATCAAGTTTTCAACTTACACAATTAAGTCTTTTTATCAAATTAAGCACACAAACAATCAAATTTTTGTATGAAATTTTCACACATGCAAATTCACATATAATAAACACGAAAAATAATATCTAAATATTTTTCTGATTCGAATTCGTGTTCCTGAAACCACAATTTCGATTAGGGTCTAAATTGGACTTTTACAACTCTCCCCCTCTTAGGGTTTTTCATCCCCGAAAATCTTACCCGTGAATAGGTTCGGATAATGTTCTTTCATTGTATCCTCTGGCTCCCATATTACTTCCTCAACTCCGTATTTATTCCACAACACTTTGACCAACAAAATTTTCTTATTTCACAACTCTTCAATCTTACTAGCTAAAATAAGAATTGGTTCCTCCTCGTACAACATATCGGGCTTAATCTCAACTTCGGTCAGACTAATTATGTGTGAAGGATTGGATCGATATCTACAAAGCATCGAAACATGGAATACATTGTGAATCTTTTCTAGTTCAAGTGGCAACATCAGTGTATATGCAACCGGGCCAATTCTCTCAATAATCTCATACGACCCAATAAACCTCGGACTCAATTTGCCTTTACGACCGAATCTGAGTATTTTCTTCCATGGTGAGACTTTCAAAAATACTTTATCCCCGATCTGAAACTCTATATCTTTTCGTTTCAAATCCGCGTATGATTTCTGAGGATTTGATGTTGCTTTTAAACATTCACAGATTACTTTTGCTTTTTATTCGGTTTCTTTGATCAAATCGACCCCGTATATCTTAGTTTCACTAAGCTCAGTCCAGAACAAAGGTGTACGACATTTACGACCGTACAAAGCTTTATAGGGTGCTATTTTGATACTTGCTTGAAAGCTATTATTGTATGCAAATTCAATCAGAGGTAGATATCGTTCCCATGTACCTTCAAACTAGAGAATGCAACATCTTAACATATCCTCAAGTATCTAAATAATTCGCTTGGACTGACCGTCTGTCTAGGGATGAAAAGCAGTACTAAAATGTAGTTTAGTACCTAATGCAATCTTACAGTTTCTTCCAAAACCACAATGTAAACCATGGATCTCTATCAGACACAATAGATATATGTACACCATGTAACCTTACAATTTGAGAAACATACAATTCAGCCAATTTATCAAATGAGTAATCTGTACGAACAGAAACAAAGTGAGCAGATTTGGTTAATCTATCAACAATAACCCAGATTGCATCTTTCTTGCTTGGTGTCAACGGTAAACCAGATACAAAATCCATCATATCTCTGTCCCATTTCCATTCAAGTACCATGATCGGCTGAAGTAATCCAGAAGGTACCTGATGCTCAGCTTTTACTTACTGACAGACTTAACAGTTCGATACAAAGTCAAAAATGTCTTGTTTCATACCTGGCCACCAATAGTGCTGTTTTAGATCATTATACATCTTTGTACTTCCTGGATGAACAGATAGCCAACTGTTGTGAGCTTTATTCAAAATCATCTGAATCAACTCAGTATTTTTCAGAACACATACTCAGTTTTTGAATATCAAACAGTCATCAACATCAATTTGAAACTCTGAATCAGCATTTGAATCACACTAAGCTCGTTTTACTATCAACTCTTTATCAATTTTCTAGGCATCACAAGTTTGCTAAATATATAACGGTCTGGCTTCTAACTCAGCTATTATCGCACCATCATCAGACATAGTTATATGCACATTCATTGCACGCAACGCAAACAGTGATTTTTGGCTTAAAGCATCAGCAACAACATTAGCCTTTCCCGGGTGATAATCAATCACAAGTTCAAAATCTTTCAACAACTCTAACCAGTGACGTTGTCTCAAATTCAAATCTTTCTGAGTCATTAAATATTTCAGGCTTTTGTGATCAGAATAAACATGACATTTTTCACCAAACAAATAGTGACGCCAAATTTTCAACGCAAATACAATAGCTACCAACTCTATGTCGTGCATCGGATAATTCTTTTCATGCAGTTTTAGTTTTCTTGAGGCATAAGCTATAACTTTTCCTTCCTGCATCAAACCACAACCCAAACATTTAAAGATGCATCACTATAGATAAAAATTCTTTACCCGATTCTGGCTAAACTAACACCAGAGCTTTAGTCAAAAGAACTTTCAACTGATCAAAACTTTTCTGGCATTTTTCTGACCATTCGAACTTAACATTCTTCTACAGCAGCTTTGTCATTGGGGTTGCAATCATAGAGAAACCTTTAACAAACCGTCTATAGTAACCAGTAAGTCCCAGAAAACTTCTGACTTAAGAAATGTTTCTCGGAGGTTTCCAATCAAGTATTGTTGAAATTTTACTAGGATCAACCCAAATACTTGATGCTGAAACAGCATGTCAAAGAAAGCTAACTTCATGTAACCAAAACTCACATTTAGTAAACTTCGCATACGACTATTTTTCCCACAAAGTCTGTAACAAAGTCTCAAATGCTCAGCATGTTCGGTTTCGTTACGAGAGTAGATCAGTATATCATCAATAAACACAACCACAAACCAATCCAAATACTACCTGAAAATTTGATTCATCAAATCTATAAAAACAACAGGTGCATTAGTAAGTCCGAACAGCATAGCTAGAAACTCATAATGTTCGTACCTCGTTCGAAAAGAAATTTTTGGCACATCGAAATCTTTGACTCGCAACTGATAATAACCCGATCTCAAATCTATCTTCGAAAACACTGAAGCCCTTTTTAACTAATCAAACAAGTCATCAATCCGTGGTAACGAATATTTATTCTTTATAGTCACTTTATTTAGCTGGCGATAATCAATACACATTCTCATGGTTCCATCTTTCTTTTTCACAAATAAAACTGGCGCACCCTAGGGAGAGAAACTCGGTCGTGCAAAACCTCTATCTATTAACTCTTGCAACTGTGCTTTCAATTCTTTTAATTCAATAGGTGCCATCCGACACAGAGTTATCAAAATCAGAGTCGTCCCCGGAACTAACTCAATACGAAACTCTACCTCTCGGATAGGTGGCAAACCTGGCAATTCTTCAGGAAACACATCCCGATACTCGTACACAACTGGTACAAATTCAATCTTCTTTTCAGTTACTTTACTATCAAGCACATAAGCAAGGTAAGCTTCACAACCTTTTCTCACATATTTTTGAGCTAACATGAAGATATTACCGCCGTTAAACCATTTAGATCATTAGATTCAATCCGAATAATCTCATTGTTCTGACATCTCAAATCAATGGTCTTTCTTTTGCAGTTAACAACAGTATTGTGCAAAGTCAGCCAATCCATACCCAAAATTATATCGAACTCATCGAAGGGTAACAACATCAAATCAGGCAAAAAACATGAATCTCGAATCATCCATGGGCAATTCTTACACACTTTGTCAACCATAATACACTAGCCTAGGGGGTTTGATACTCGAATTAAAAACTCAGTAGACTCAACAAGCAAAGTCTTACTAGATACTAATGTTTCACACACATAAGAATGAGTCGATCCAGGACCAATCAATGCAATAACACTAGTATCATAAAGAGTGAAAGTACCAGTAATAACATCTGGGGAAGAAGCCTCCTCGCGAGCTCGTATAGCATATGCTCTGGCAGGTGCACGAGCCTCAGATCGAACCGCTGTATCTTTTGTCCCTCTCTGACTACCACTCACATTACCCGAATGTCTGGGTGGTCTGCCTCGTGCTGACATGTTACTCGGTTTCGCATTCTGAACAGTGTTTTGCTCGACTAACATCGGACAATCTCAAATGAAATGATCCATTGATCCACATTTAAAACATGACTGATCATGCAATCTACAACTTCCAGAATGCTATTTTCCAGAATCTTTACACTCGAGTCTGTTCTGCCGATCATTGCCAGCACTAGCAATCAAAGTAACTTGTGAACTCACAGGAGGTCGGTCTCGATCTCGTCTAGAAAAGTCTGAAGTAGCTTTATATCGACTAGAACCATCTCGAAACTTCTTCGATGATGATTGAAATGTCTTGCTCGATGATCTTTTACGGAAATCTCTGGCTTCAAAATTAGTTTTTCTTTTCTCTTTCCAAAGCTCTTTGGCTTTGCAAGCTCGCTCAACAAGTACCATGAACTTTTTAATTTCAAGTATACCAACCAGCAATTTAATGTCTTCATTTAAACTATCTTCGAATATTTTACACATGATAGCTTTGGTTGAAACACATTCACGAGCATATCGACTAAGTCTCACAAATTTTTGCTCGTACTTGGTTACGGTCATACGACCCTATTTCAATTCTAGAAATTCTTTGCGTTTCTGGTCGATAAATCTCTGGCTGATGTACTTCTTACGGAACTCCACTTGAAAGAATTCCTAAGTCACTATTTCTTTCGAAACCACCGAAGCTAGTGTATTTCACCAGTGATATGCAACGTCTCGTAATAAAGATATGGCACACTTTAAACATTCATCTGGAGTACATGATAACCCGTCAAACACATGGATAGTATTATCGAGCCACAACTCGGCCCATTCGACATCATCATCATCATTAGCCTTAAATTCTTCGGCCCCGTGTTTTTTGATTTTATCTACAAGAGGCCTATTAAATCTCATCGGATCAATCATCGGAGGTACCACAGGTATCGAAGATGGATTATTCGGGGGTGGAGGTTGTTGTACAGCCAGATTAGTCCGAATATACTGAGTAAACCAATCATTCATCATTTGATAGAAAGCTTGCTTAGCCTCCCCCTCATGGCTATTCGAGATAGGTCAGATTCAACTGGCGCTGTCTCATGCGTAGGAGCAGGCGCTACACTCTCAACATTATCAACTACTGCTTTGTCGGGATCCATTTACTATATGAAAGCACATTTTTAAATGTCAGAAATCATCACACTATCGCAGTATAAATTTTGGCATGTATAGCTAAACTCACACACGCTACGTTAGTCCTAGAATTGACTAAACCGTAGCTCTAATACCAATAAAATGTAACAGCCCTAACCCGTATCTGTCGCCGGACTAGGGTTACAGGGCATTACAGTACAAAAACATAATTCCGAACTTTCACAAATTTAAACATAGTGTATTATCATGAATCATTTATTCGTTAGCAAATATATATTTACATACACAAATACTTTCTTTTTTATATATAACCAAACATCATTTGAATTCACAAACATATACATATATATGTGTACACATAATTATCATTTTTGAAAAAATGCATATAATTTCCATGGTGAACTAGTACATAAATTCACTATTCAAATGGTCATTTATCAATGTTTCATTGACAAGCCTTATTAAACAAAACAATCTTAATAATTAATCATTATTTAACCTCATAACCAAATATAAAACTCATAAATTTTTCATGCAAACCGAACTAAATTGACCTATGCATAATCAAACATATGCATGTCTCATACTATGCATTATCAAATTTATATTAATCATGCTTAACCTTATAATCAAAACAAAATAGACTATTACCAAATATATTATTATACAAAACACTATTCATTTGGTAAATTTTCTTCCCATTAACCGAATAGGCAAATCCTTATCGTCATATTCCTTTCAACTTTATTACATCACAAACAAATATACATTCACACATGAAATCATGAATATACCTCTTATAAGTTACATATTCTAAACTCATCATTCAAAGATATTTTATCCAAACCAAAAACCTAAATTGAAACAAATAATTATATTATGAAATTTATATTTATAATCATTACATCAATCCATTTTCATATCTAACATCAATAAATCATTTTCAATCATACCATATATATATCAAATATTTCATTCGCATATAATATATAACATATCAACTAAAAGTAAACTCAATCCATATCCAAGTATGAACGAATCTATCATGGAAATTAAGCCATTTTTGCATGGCTAAAGTTATACATATTCAAGGTCGATCAAAATATGACTTAGCCTATACATGCCAAAAGTTCGAAGATAAACTTTGAAAAATACTAAAAGTTGATGATAGTGTGGATGACTTCGATCACGATCCCCAAGCTCGTAACCTACAACCAAAATCTATAAAACAGAGTAACAAAAACACACAGAGTAAGCAAACTTAGCTTAGTAAGCCTTAAGCAAATTAAGCAACTCAATGAATAATCAAAACATTCAAACTAACCAAATTATATCTGTAATATTATACTTCATCTTAATAAATTACCTTGGCCAAATGTTCACAATCAATTATATAATACCAGATAAATATTTCATATAAGCCGAATATACAAGATCAAATCTTTCATCACATAGTCACTTACATATATGGCCAAATACACAAGATTCATTATATCTTCATATGTGGCCGAATATATGAGTTAAATAAAACATCACATATAACCTATAGTTCAAATTCAATATAACATCACTTATGGTCGAATATGCACATATAAGATAACTTCACATATAACCGAATATTCAAGTTCAATATAAGCTCACTTGTACTTACATTTTTGGTCGAATATATACAATGCAATTTAGCTCAATTTCACTTGCTCAATATCCACAATAACTTGAATTCTCGACATCTTAAACTTGAAAACAAATCACCAATATAAACCTGCTAGGCATAAGCCTGGATCACACACCGGCACAAGGCCTGCTAGACTTGAAGTCTAATATTTATTCACCGACACTAAGCCTGCTAGTTACAAAGTCCGATCAAAGTCACCAGTACAAGGCTTGCTAGGTTCAAGGCCCGAATATCACAAATACAAAAATCATTCCACAACATTTCACATATATCAAATCATGTAATATTCCATGTAACACATACACATTTTCAGAGGCTTCGATATCATTCAAATACAACTTAATCACATTAATTCATTTACATATATCATTCGGCTATCAAATTATACATTGTAAAATTTGAATAATCATAGTAAATCATTTTATGTTCAAAATAAACCATGTTTAATTTCTTAAAAACATACATTGGATAACAACGGACGTTACGAATCGACTATTTGACTATTTTTGTTTTTCCTCGATCCAAGTCTGATTTCCTTTGTTCTTGATCTATATAATTTCATATTAACCTCATTTAAATACAATTTCATTCAATTTAATCCAACAACACATAAATGGGAAAATTACCATTTTACCCATGATTTTCATATTTTTACAAATTAGTCCTAATTGCATAAAACACAAATTACACAAAATCTCACTACAACATAGTTGAGCCAAATCTTCTATATACTCATACTAATCCATTTATTTCATTTATTTCACATTTTAGTCCCTCAATTTATTATTTTTGCAATTTAGTCCAAATTACTCAAAATCTCCAAAAACTCAAATACAAAACATGTTAATCTAAAACATATTTTTAATATTTCATCATCAAACAACATAAAACACAAATATTCATCAATGGCATAACTCAAAATATGCATCAAAATCAAAAATTGAAACATGGGTCGGATAGTATTCGAAGCAACGATTTCAAAAACGTAAAAATTATCAAAAACCGAACAAAAACTAACCTTGAATCAAGCTTCCAAAGTGCCGAATACCATAAGCTAAATTTTCGTTCTTTCTTTCTCAAGTTTCGGCAAAAACAAGTATGAATGCATGGCTTTCTTTTCTTTATTTTAATATATTATATGTTAACTTTTAACATATTTTACTTGTTTAACCTTATAATAATTATAACATAATCATATACAACAAGGGTACATTCGGCCATCACTTATATAGTGGACTATTTGCAACATAAATACTCCATATTAAAAAGCCACTGTCAATTCAACCTTTATAATTTAGACTATCAAGTTTTCAACTTACACAATTAAGTCCTTTTATCAAATTAAGCACAAAAACAATCAAATTTTTGTACAAAATTTTCACACATGCAAATTCACATATAATAAACACGAAAAATAATATTTAAATATTTTTTTGACTCAAATTCGTGGTTTCGAAACCACCATTTCGATTAGGGTCTAAATTGGACTATTACAACGAGATTACAGATAGTATTCAATAGTGAAAATGATTCTACGAATGCATTTGATGATATAATTGAGAGGTGTAAAAGCTCGGTTAAACTTTAGGAATAGTTTTGATGCTAATGACATGTCATTAGGTTATGATGTTGGCTTCGGGCCATGATATCGGCACATCTAGTACGCATAATACCTTGATTTGGCTACGGGTCATGGTATAGGTATTCAGAGAGGAGTTACCTTGATTTGGCTACGGGCCATGGTATAGGTACTCTGGGATAAGTTACCTTGATTTGGCTATGGGGCATGGTATAGGTACTTATCGATTGTGATATTTGAATATTTGATTTCTATTTTGAATGGTTCAACGGGTAAAGAATGACGTAGTTGAGAAAGAGGTTAGTACAAGATGGTACATGTACATACGAAACCTATTCAAGTATTATATTGAGAAAGTTCAATGAGATTATATTGGATCATGTTTTGAGACATGAGAAAGGTTTGTAGTTAATGTGATCTCAATTTGGTAATGTGAAAATGGTTGAATTACATTTATTTGATGATTTGAGTTAATCACTTATGAGCTTACTAAGCTATGAAGCTTACTGTGTGTTATTTTTCAATTTTTATAGATCATCGAGGAGCTAACTCAGACTCGGGGATCATCGGGAAATGTCATCACTCTATCAATCAACTCGTTGGTACTTTTGAGGCTTTGTATATATGATATATGGCATGTATAGGCTAGTGTCATTTTGGTATGTTTTGAGTTATGATATTAGCGCTTGTAAATGTGGTATGTATAGCCATTTAAGTTGGCTTGAATTATATGTTTGGTAAGTGTTATATGTGATATATATAATGTTTTAATTGTTGGTTTGATTTGAGATGATGATATGGTATGTTATATGATTTGGATTAGAGGATAAGTTGATGAGTAAATTCAATTATAAGTTATGCAAGATTTTTGATGATTTTGGCTCATTGATTTGGTATGCTTTGGTTGTGGAATTGAGTAATGAATTGGATGGAATTTGTGACAGCCCGATTTAGGGCCTAAACGGAATAGTGGTTTTGAAACCAAAAATTTGAGATATAACTAATTATTTTATAATTATTTTTAGGTCTATGATGTGGTTTTATGATTGTGTGAAAATTTCGTGAAGAAATTTTATGCCTAAAGTGTCCAATTTGAAATTAGGGACTAAATTGAATAAGTTGCAAAACCTACATTCCAGAAGCTTTTAGCATGAAATTACTTTAGAATATTAATTATAAGTCCTTAAATAGAAATTTTACCAATTTATATGATTTTGGACAAAAATGGGCTTACATGGATAAAAATTGAAAGTTTAGTAAAAAGGGCATTTTGGTCATTTAGTTAATAAATGAATTAAAAAGGGAAGAATCAAGCAAAAATTTTCTTATCTTATTCATTAAGCTGAAATTTCAAGGGTTCTCCATAGCTAGGGTTTGTTTTAAGCTTCCAAGCTCCATAGTAAGTGATTCGAAGCCACGTTTTTAATGTTCTTTACGTTTTGGAGTCCCGGTAACTTGATTAAGTTTATTCTAGCAATAATTTAACCTAGGGTTTATATTTGGAAAAATACCCATAGGTAAAATGTGTTTATTTTGATGTTTTATGATAGAATATGAAGCTTTAAATTGTGTTAAACAACCTTTGCTAAGCGATTTTACGTAAAAACGAGTAAAACGACATAATCGGTAAACATACCTAATGTTCATAAGTACATGTTAGAGTGTGAATTTGATGTTGCTATAGAAAGGAAAAATGATAAACATGTCATAAAACATAAGAAAATAGGATGAAGTTTAATTTTCGAGCCTAGGGACAAAATTGTAATTTTGTGAAACTTTAGGGGTAAAATTGTAAATTTTGCCATAGCATGTTTTTGGAGTAATTGGAATAATGTGAGACATTAATAAGTCAAATGTGTTATTATAGATCAAGAAAGACGTGGAATCGACCTTGATGGGGGAAAAGAAAAGATTTTGGACCAAATTGCAATATTTCTATATTTTGCACCGAGGTAAGTTTGTACGTAAATAATTTATCGATTCTTTTTATTTTATTATATTTTGTTATCATATGAAATGTGGCTGCCTATAGAATGATTATTTGTTGTAAATTGCAAATTGAAAAAGGACTATGAATAAATTGTAACATGTTGGAAAGTGAGGAATTTCCCGGTTGAGCCTTCAGAATAGAAACGATACGAATGATCTATTGTGTGGTCATGTGTGTAGTACTTAGTACAGGCTACTACGTGTACCGAATTATTGGTCGCATGTGTAGTACTAAGAGCAGGCTACTCTGTGTACCTGATAACTTCGATCACTTGTGTAGTACTAAGTGTAGGCTACTACGTGTATTAGATGGTTAGGTCACGTGTGTAGTACTAAGTGCAAGCTACTACGTGTACCGGATAATTGGTAGCATGTGTAGTACTAAGTGTAGGCCACTATGCGTACCATATAACTTTGGCTACAAGTGTGAAAATATGTGCAAGCAACTGAGTATCAGTTATTATTCCGAAGAGTTCAACGGGAAAATCAATTAAGTAAAAATACATGTGAACATGATTATATGATGAATAAGTGCAGGTATTTGTTTAAGAAAATTTTGAGGAATATGCTCGATATTTGAGTGAACTTCGATATGATAGGATGGATTAAGTAAAATTATGTAAGAGTGAATTTTAGTAGTAAAATAGTGTTGGACAGCAGCAGTTGTGTAACTTTGAAAATTCACCAAAAATTTTTTATGTTGAATTAAATTTCAAATAAATTATGTAATTAAAGCCTAATGAGTCTATTTTTATATAAAAGAAACAGGGGGAGAAAAAGAGTTATATATTATGTGATATTCTAATTTTTGTGAGATAGTGTTAGAATGAATTTGAGATCCCCTATTCTGACTTGGAAAAATTGTTAAAAATTGTAGAAAAATAATTATGGGTTATAATTTATATTATTAAAATTCTTAATGAGTGTACTTTCAGGAGAAAGAGACAAGAATATTATCTGAGTCTCGTACTATGAGATAATTAAAATTTAGTGAAGAAAGGTTGAAGCTATCTAACAGTGAAACAGGGGAGACTTTGAATAATAAACTGTACTTATTGTCTAAACAAAAAAATTTGAAAATTTTATGGTGGAAATATATATAAGTCTAGTTCTTGGGAAAATTATGGATCTTAATTTGGAGTTTTGTAACTCCAGATATAAATGATTTAGTGACTATAACTCAAGAAATCAGCTTAACCAGAACATGTGTAAATGTACAATTGGGTTAGTTTTACTATGGAAAGCATGTTAGTAAATTGCTTATTATTTTTATGTGAGCTTAATAAGCGTAAAGCTTACCCCCTCTTTTCCATTTCTTTTAGTGTTGTCAGGTTAGCTCAGGGTTGGAGATCGTCGGAGGCAGCATCACACTATCAAGCCAACACCTTGAGAGTATAAACACATATGCTAGAATTATTGAGTGAGTGGCATGTATAGGGACCTAGTTTTATAACATGTGTGTTATAGGCTTCAAAGGCCTATATATGGGACGATATGCATGTGTTTAAGATGTTTTAATTTTGGACAAAATTTTTGTGGCCCGATTTTGCATGTTGTAAATGTTTAAGTTCGATAACGCATCGAACCCTATCCCGGCGTTAGATACGGGTGAGGGGTGTTACAAAAAGAGTGTAAACACGAGTGTGAGTGCCACTGAATCATTTTTTCTGAGTGAACGTGAGACTTTGTTGTGAGGTTTTATTTTTCTATGTCTAGAAGTCTAGAACGTAATATTGTGGAAAATTCACCAAAAGTTTTTTTTGTTGTGAGGGGTGTTACAAAAATAATTATGGGTTATAATTTATATTGCTAGAATATTTGATGAGTATACTTTTAATAGAAACAAATGGGAACATTATCTGAGTTTTGTACTATGAGATATTTAATTTTTCGTAAGAAGAGGTCGGAACTATCAGATAGTGAAATAGAGGAAACTTTAATGAATAAACTGTACTAATTGGATTAACCAAAAATTCTGAAATTTTTCTGGTAAGAAATCATATGAGTCTAGTTTTTGGGAAAATTAACGGATTTAAATTCAGAGCTCCGTAACTCCAGATATAAATGATTTAGTGACAGTTACTCAAGAAAATAGTTTGACCTAAACATGAGATTATGTACTATTATGATTGTTTTATTTTGAGAAATATGTTGATAAATTGTGTATCACTTATGTACTTACTTACTAAGCTTTATGCTTACTCTCTTTTTTTCTCTTGTCTTATAGTGTCACTAGGCCAGCCCGAGATTCGGAGATTGTCAGAGATCCATCCGCACTATCAATACTTTTTGGTATTTTGTAAACATTATTTTGGAGTTATGGCATGTATAGATGACTTGGTTTTTTTTGTTATTTGTCATAACTAAATTGGCCTAAAATGTTGTTCTTCAAAATTTAATAGTTCATTTTGTATATGCCCGTTGATATTAACTAATATTGTTCAGGTTATAGGACATGGAAATGTATGTTTTTTTAAAAACAAATTCTATGTCATGATTTCGTACGGGTAAGGGGTGTTACATTTTTATTGGTATTAGAGCCAAGGTTTAGGCGGTTCTCGAATCTATATACTATGTGTGGAAGTCTATCTATACATGCCATAAATATATTGTCATAGTGTGATGACTCCTGACAATTTAAATTGTGTTTTCATATAGTAAATCGATCCCGACCGAGCTGTAGTTGATGATGTAGAAAGTAATGCGCCGGCTCCCACACAAGGGACTACGCCAGCTGAGAGTAGGCCTGAAACACATGATCAGGGAGATGGGTCTCGGGAAGCCTTTCTCCGTATGATGAGTAATTGGTATACAGAATTTGTTCGAGCAAATCCGAATGCTCAGCCTCCTCCAGCCCCTCCTATTCCCCAACCGGTTCCCGTAGTTCCTCAAGGTGCCGAAATGGTAAGATTGAGCAAGTCCCCAATTGATAAAATTTAAAAGTAAGGGGCTGAAGAATTCAGGGCTAATATAGATGATGATCCCGAGAAAGCAGAGTTTTGGCTTGAGAATTCTATCAGGGTATATGATGAGCTCTCTTGCACTCCCGAAGCATGTTTAAAATGTGCTATATCTTTACTAAGAGATTTAGCATATCATTGGTGGAAGACATTGGTATCTATGGTTCCGAAAGAAAGGGTTACATGAGATTTTTTCCAAGAGGAGTTTAGAAAAAAATACATAAGCCAGTGGTTCATTGATCAAAAATGGAAAGAGTTCCTCGAGCTGAAGCAAGGTAAAATGTTTGTGGCAGAATATGAACGTGAATTTGTTAGACTTAGCAAGTATGTCCAGGAGTGTGTGTCTACCAAAGCTTTTATGTGTAAGAGGTTCGAGGATGGGTTAAATGATGACATCAGGCTGTTAGTTGGGATCTTAGAGTTGAAAGAGTTTGTAGTATTGGTCGATCGAGCTTGTAAAGCTGAAGAACTGAACAACGAAAAGAGAAAAGTTGTGAGTGATGCTAGAGATGCAAGAAAGAGGCCAAGGAGTAAGTCATTTGCTAATGAGTAAGTCATTCCAATCCCAATCAAAGAAGTCTAAAGAAATGAATCCTCGATTAACTGTTTTAGCTAGATATCCACACCGAGATCATGGGAGATCATATTCGGGTTCTAAAGCTCAAGCTACTTCAATGGCAAGTGTGGGTAATGTGAGATCTAATAGACTCGAGTGTCAGTATTGTGGTAAGCAACATTTTGGTGAGTGTTGGGTGATTAGCCGGGCTTGTTTCAAGTGTGGTTCTCAAGAACATTATATTAAGGATTGTCCAAAAAGGGTTGAAGAAGAAAAATTTCAGAGAGTCAGACAGACTAGTGCTGCTAATAGAGGTAGACCTCTGAGAAATACTGGAAGTGAAACCAGCAGTAGAAATGTGACGAAGAATTCAATTGGGAGACTAGAAGCTAGTGCACCTGCTAGAGCTTATGCTATACGTGCTCGTGAAGAGGCTTCATCTCCCGATGTGATCACCAGTTCTCTTTATGATACTATTGTTATTGCATTGATTGATCCTGGATCTACTCATTCTTATGTTTGTGCGAATTTTGGTATCTAGTAAGAGCTTGCATGTAGAATTTACTGGATTTGTGATTAAAGTGTCAAACCCTTTAGGCAAATATGTGTCAGTAGACAGGGTTTGCAAAAATTTTCCTTTGATGATTCAAGGTCACTGTTTTCCGGCTAATCTGATGTTGTTACCATTTCATGTGTTTGATGTTATTCTGGGTATGGACTAGTTGACATTACATGATGCCAGAGTAAATTGCAGACAGAAAACCCTTGAGTTGAAATGTGAAAATGGTGAAATTCTTTTGGTTGAAACAGATGAATCAAATAAATTGCCTATGGTGATTTCGTACACTTCTGCTCAGCGATATATAAGAAAGGGGTGTGAAGCTTATCTTGCATATGTATTGAATACCAAGATGTTTGAGTCGAAGCTCGAATCAGTACCGGTAGTCTGTGAATTCCCGGATGTATTTCCAGAATAATTGCCTGGGTTGCCTGCGATCAGAGAGGTAGAGTTTACCATTGATTTGTTACCTGCAACTGCACCAATTTCAATTTCTCCGTACAGAATGGCTCCGACTAAAATGAAAGAATTAAAGGATCATTTGCAAGAGTTAACAAATAAGGGTTTTGTGAGACTGAGTTTCTCTCCCTGGGGTGCTCTCGTGTTGTTTGTAAACAAAAAGGACGGATCTATGAGACTTTGTATTGACTATCGACAGCTCAACAAGGTGACTATAAAGAACAAGTATCCATTGCCGAGAACTGATGATTTGTTCGACCAGTTGAAAGGGGCAACAGTGTTTTCAAAGATCAATTTGAGATTTGATTACTATCAGTTAAGAGTTAAAGAGTCGGATGTGCCAAAAACTGCTTTCAGGACGAGGTATGGACACTATGAATTTCTTGTAACGCCTTTCGGTTTAACTAATGCTCCGACTATCTTTATGGATTTGATGAACCGAATCTTTCAGCCATACTTGGATAGGTTTGTGGTTGTGTTCATAGATGATATTCTGATTTATTCATGAGATGAGTCCGAGCATGCTGAAGACTTAAGAACAGTATTACAGATTTTAAGAGAAAAGAAATTGTTTGCTAAATTCAGTAAAAGTGAATTTTGGCTTCATGAAGTCAGATTTTTGGGTCATATAGTTCGGGTGATGGCATTCGGGTCGACTCGAGCAAAGTTTCGGCAATTGTTGATTGGAAACTGCCAAAGGATATATCTGAGGTTAGAAGCTTTTTGGGCTTAGCTGGATATTATCGACGCTTTGTCGAGGGATTTGCAATGATTGCCTCTCCTATGACTAAGTTGCTGCAAAAGAATGTTAAGTTCGATTGGACTAAAGAGTGTCAACAAAGTTTTGAGAAGTTGAAAGCGCGGTTGACCGAAGCACCAGTGTTAGTGCAACCTGATTCGGGAAAAGAGTTTATGATCTATAGTGATGTGTCATTAATTAGTCTTGGATGTGTGTTGATGCAAGAAGGTGAAGTGGTAGCTTATGCCTCAAGACAGTTGAAATCGCATGAGAAGAATTATCCGACGCACGATTTGGAATTGGCTACCATTGTCTTTGCTTTGAAGATTTGGCGTCATTATTTGTATGGTGAGAAATGCCGAATCTTTACTAATCATAAAAGTTTAAAATATCTAATGAATCAAAAGGATTTGAATTTACGACAACGGAGATGGCTTGAACTATTGAAAGATTATGAACTAATAATGAATCATCTCGGGAAAGCAAATGTAGTCGTAGATGCCTTGAGTAGAAAATCCTTAGTTGCTTTGAGAGCTATGGGTACAAATTTGGCTATGTCTGATGATGGTTCGATTTTGGCCGAGTTGAGGGCTAGGCCGTTATTTCTTCAGCAAATTTGTGAAGCTCAGAAGAATGACAGTGAATTGCAAGCCAAGTGAGCTTAGTGTGAATCGGGTTGTAAATTAGATTTTTGAATCGGACCTGCTGATTGCTTAATATTCTGTGAACGATTATGTGTACCGAAAGATACTGAATTGATTCAAAAGATTTTACATGAGGCACACAGTGGTTGTTTGTCAGTTCATCCCGTTAGTATGAAAATGTACAATGACTTGAAGAAAGTATATTGGTGGAATGGTTTGAAAAGAGATATTTCTGAGTTTGTATCGAGATGCTTAATTTGTCAGCAAGTGAAAGCTGAACACCAAGTACCTTCAGGTTTACTTCAAGTAATGATGGTTTTCGAATGGAAATGGGACAGAATCACGATGGATTTTATAACAGGTTTGCCTCTGACTCCGAAAAAGAAAAATGCCGTCTGGGTTGTGGTTGATAGATTAACAAAATCGGCTCACTTTATACCAGTACGTACCGGTTACTCACATGATAAGTTGGCTAAATTATATATTTATGAAATTGTGAGATAACACAGACTACCTATGTCTATTATTTCGGATAGAGATCCGAGATTTACTTCAAGGTTTTGGAAAAAATTGCAAGAAGATTTGGGTACAAAATTGAATTTTAGTACTGCATTTCATCCATAAACTGACGGTCAATCCAAAAGGGTAATTCAGGTACTCAAAGATATACTCCGATGTTGTGTTTTGGAATTTGAGGGTAGTTGGGAGAAATATCTACCTTTGGTTGAGTTGCCTATAACAACAGTTTTCAATCGAGTATACAGATGGAACCGTACGAAGCATTGTATGGTCGCAAGTGTCGGACTCCTTTCTATTGGACCGAGCTTAGTGAGAAACAAATTCACAGAGTTGATTTGATAAGAGAAACCAAAGAGAAAGTGAAAGTAATTCGTGATTGTTTGAAAGCTGCTTCAGATCGACAAAAGTCATACGTGGATTTGAAAAGAAAAGAGATTGAGTTCCAAGTGGGTGATAAAGTGTTTCTGAAAGTATCTCCATGGAAGAAAATTCTAAGATTTAGCCGAAAAGGCAAGTTGAGTCCGCGTTTCATTGGGCCGTATGAGGTTATTGAAAGAATTGGACCAGTGGCATATCGGTTAGCTTTTCCAACTAAGTTGGAAAATATTCATAATGTGTTTCATGTGTCAATGCTGCAATGTTACCGTTCTGATCCTTCACATGTGATTCCTTTGACAGAGATTGAGCTTCGACCGGATATGACCTATGATGACGAACCAATAAAGATTTTGGCTCGGGAAGTTAAACAGTTGAGAAATGAAAGTATAGCCTTAGTGAAGTATTGTGTCATAGACATGGAGTAGAAGAGGCTACGTGGGAACCGGAGGAAGCCTTGAGGAAACAGTACCCAAACCTCTTTACTGGTAAGATTTTCGGGGACGAAAATCCCTAAAGGAGGGAGAGTTGTGACAGCTTGATTTAGGGCCTAAACAGAATAGTGGTTTTGAAACCACAAATTTGAGATATAACTAATTATTTTATAATTATTTTGAGGTCTATGATGTGGTTGCATGATTGTGTGAAAAATTCGTGAAGAAATTTTATGCCTAAAGTGTCCAATTCGAAATTAGGGACTAAATTGAATAAGTTGCAAAACTTGCATTCTAGAAGCTTTTAGAATGAAATTGCTTTAGAATATTAATTATAAGTCCTTAAATAGCAATTTGACCAATTTCTATGATTTTTGACAAAAATGGGCTTACATGGATAAAAATTGAAAGTTTAGTAAAAAGGGAAATAATCAAGAAAAAATTTGCTCATCTTTTTCATTAGGCCAAAATTACAAGGGTTCTCCATAGCTAGGGTTTGTTTCAAGCTTCCAAGCTCCATAGTAAGTGATTCCAAGCCCCGTTTTTAATGTTCTTTACGTTTTTGGAGACCCGGCAACTTGATTAAGTTTATTCTAGCAATAATTTAACCTAGGGTTTATATTTGGAAAAATACCCATAGGTCAAATGTGTTTATTTTGATGTTTTATGATAGAATATGAAGCTTTAAATTGTGTTAAACAACTTTTGCTAAGTGATTTTACGTGAAAACGAGTAAAACAACATAATCGGTAAAAATACCTAATGTTCATAAGTACATGTTAGAGTGTGAATTTGATGTTGCTATAGAAGGGAAAAATTACCAACATGTCATAAAACATAAAAAATAGGATGAAGTTTAATTTCCGAGCCTAGGGGTAAAATCATAATTTTGTGAATCTTTAGGGGTAAAATTGTAATTTTTTCCATAGGATGTTTTTGGAGTAATTTGAGTAATGTGAGACATTAATAAGTCAAATGTGTTATTATAGATCAAGAAAGACGTAGAATCGACCTTGATGGGGGAAAAGAAAATATTTCGAACTAAATTGCAACATTTTTATATTTTGCACCGATGTAAGTTTGTACGTAAATAATTTATCGATTCTTTTTATTTTATTATATTTTGTTATCATATGAAATGTGGCTGCCTATAGAATGATTATTTGTTGTAAATTGCAAATTGAAAAAGGACTATGAATAAATTGTAACATGTTGGAAAGTGAGGAATTTCTCGGTTGAGCCTTCGGAGTAGAAACGATACGAATGATCTATTGTGAGGTCACATGTGTAGTACTAAGTGCAAGCTACTACGTGTACTGGATTATTGGCCGTGAATACGGTCGTGTGAAAACAGGACAAAAATTTCTTCCCCAACACGGGATGCGATAAGTAGCCACGGCTGTGCAGCATAGCCGTGGGCGAAACTGCCAAAATAACACGGGCACGCAACACACTCGTGTTTTGAAATCGTGGGTAAACCTGTCAATTTAACACGGGCGTGCGTTTGCATACACAGGTGTGGGAGAAGCGAACAAAGATCGACACGGCCATGCAACATGGCCGTGTACACCAATGGGCCTAATTTCAAAAATTACGAAATGCACGGGCTGAGCTTAGAGCACACGGGTGTGCCCCACGGCCATGTGCCCCAAATTCTCTATAAACACCTATTATTTATTTTATTTTATTTTTATCTCTATATTTTGAAATTATTTTTTTATTTCCTTTTAATACTATTTTATCCTGAGTTTTTACAATTTTTAGTCTTCGGCTATTTCATTACGAGTAATTATGCTTCAGTATACCTCTTAAAGAGTTCCTGATTTTATCACAGTTATAAAGAGCTCCTCAGCTCATCATCACATAGGAACTAAAACCTCAACGGGGAAAGGTTCTCCACGACTGCCATGTCCTACTCGACCACGACCATAGCCAACTTCAGATATAATATTCTTTCGGCGCAGGACTTATGGACTAATGAACCTCTACCACCACCAGAGTATCCTTCTTCACTCTCACGCTGATTATTCTCCAAAACTCCAGTTCAAGGAAATCCATTCATCACTCAGGAAGTTTCACTTCTCCCCTTATCTTATATTTATATTCTTTTCTATATATCTATCTTTGTATATTGAGGGCAATATACATCTTAAGTGTGGGGGGGTATTCATTTCACTATCAGAAAAATCCCTGAATGATTGCCTTGATCTCTTTAAAACTCTCATATCATGTTTAGGATAAATTTTGATTGATTTATGATTTTTATTGATACATCTTAAATTAAAACATAGGCATTCATGCATTGTTTATTTAAACTTTAAGACATTAGAGAATTAAGCATGATAAGTTGATTTTTAAGAATTTAAAATTTTAGGTTGCTTCCCCAAGTTTAGGTATTACCTTGAGTTGGAATTCACAAGTTTGAACATCAAAAAACCATAATTTTTGTGAGATCTTGAGCCTTTAGAGCATCTATTATTTCTTTCATGCCCACTTTCATTATGAGTGCATCAGTATTGAATTGTTATCCTAGAACTTGCTTGATTATGCATGTCAAGACCACACCATTTGATTTGATATGTCAAAATGATAAAGGCACTTAGGTTTAACCCACTCACTCCATAAAAGCCTACCTTCACAATTAACCCTTAGTGAACCCCCTTTAGCCTAACAACCTATTCATTGATTTACCCTCAATATTAACCCATAACTCATTATTCTTGAAATCCCCTAAATTAATTTGATCCCCATTTTTGTCGAGATTTAAGTTGGAATAGTTGCTTAGCTATGTTTTATTCTATTTTGTAATTTGACTTGTTGGAAAAATATATATATATACATGTATACATATTAGTAGTAGTGATCTTCTGAGCTTAAGTAGTTAAATTCCACATTCTCGGAAAAAGCTCTGTTGTACACAATTGATGACTAGTCATTTTTCTTGTTAGGCAAATTTTCAATTCAATCTCAATTCTAACCTTTTCTTTCAACTTGTGACTACACCCTCTAACCAAAGCCACGTTACAACACTCTAAAGACCTTTTGATTGATGTTTCATCTCAATTTATAGTGGTGGAGATTTGATTTTCATGCAAGCCTATGGTAATGACTTTTCATTATTGACTACTGAGTGCTTCATTTATTGTCCTTAAACACCTCGAGTGATTTGAGTGAATCTTTAGTGAGGATGTGAAACTCTGTGACATTTTGAATCAAATGTAATTACTTAGACGAGGGGAGATACCTATGTTTTCATGATAAAATACTCAACTTGGAATGTTTGAAACTTTGATGTTCTTTCAGTTGAATTTTCAATGTATGATTACCTATGGACTATTCTGAGATATTATCGATAGAAATTAAAAGTTGAGAAGAATTTATTTTGATTATGATTTGAGGATTTTGCTTGAGGACAAGCAAATGCTTAAGTGTGGGGATATTTGATAAACCGTAACTTATACATATTTCTATCCCATGCTTAGCACATTTTATGGATGATTTTTCTTTAAAATTGGTGAATTCGATGCTCCTAATGCCTTAATTTCATATTTTATACTTAGGTGAGTATAGGAGAGTGAAAGGAATGAGAAACGGGCCAAAAATGGAAAAAATGGGCCAACGTACGAAATCAACTCGGCTTGGACCTCCTCACACGAGCAGACTACATGGTCGTCTCTATTTGGTAGAATCGAAGCACGACTCACATGGGTGGACCACACGCCCATTCCTATTTAACAGGCTTGACCACGGCTTGAAGTAATAGCACACGGGCGTGTCACACGGGCGTGTCCCTGTCGAGCCCAAGTTTAGTCCAATTTGGAAAAGGCCAATTTTGAGGGTTCTTAGGCATTCCAAAGCCTATAAATACACCATAGAGGAGAAGGAAAAATGGACATAGAGGGAAGGAGGCAGGGAACTACTCAAGAAAAGCCGATTGATCCATTTTAGAAGCCGGATTCATCATCAAGACTGAAGATCTCCCCTCAATTTCCCTTCAGGAGTTTTGGGTTTTTCTTTATGTTTTGTATTCATTATTTTTCTGAGATGTTTACCTTTTTAGTTATGAACTAAAACCCCTAAATACCTAATAGGAATGAAACCTAAGACAGATTTTGTTATTATTATCTGAATTGTATGATAAATATTTGACTTGTTCTTAATTATGTGTTCTTAATTCTTGTTTTGATATTCCAAGATATTGATTCAAGTTAAGCTCTTATTCAGAAGAGGAATAGACCCTGTCTAAGAGCACATTTGTCATAATTAAGCGGAGTTGGTTGCGCGCCTATAGATGGGGTGACAAGATTTTGCCGGATTAGGGTGAAACCTAATAAGAGGATCCATAGATCGAGTTAATGCAACCCTAGGGAGTTAATTAGAAAGAGATTTCAATTATTCAACCTAGGGTTAGACGTTGTTAGTTTTGAGAGAGATAATAATATAACTTAGGGATTTCTACGGATCAAGTCAAATGACTAAATTGTCCGATTTAGAGTCAAATAACAAGTGAAGTCTAGGTGGATTTTTCTGTAGGTATTGTCTTGATTCAATCATTTTTTCCAAAAAGTAATTCCCTAATTCTATTTTCTGTGATTTCTTAGTTTAGTTAATTAGTTAGTTAAAATAAACCCCATTATTCTTAGGCTAGATAATAAAAAGACAGTCATTACTAGTACTTTTAGTTCTTTTGGGTTCGACAATCCGGTCTTGCTAAAACTATACTATTGTTCGATAGGTACACTTGCCTTCATCGTGATAATAGTTAGTTTCAAGAACGATTCATTATAAATATTTAAAACCTGTCACGAATATCACGCATCAGTTACCGGGATTACCACCGATACAAGAGGTTGAGTTTGGCATTGAGTTAGTGCCGGGAACAATACCGATATCGATAGCTCCGTACAGAATGACTTTGACAGAGTTAAAAAATTGAACACTCAATTGCAAGAACTAATGGATAGACGTTTTGCAAGACCGAGTTTTTCACTTTAGGGTGCTCTTATGTTGTTTATGAAAAGAAAGATGGCATGATAAGAATGTGTATTGACTACAGACAGCTTAACAAAGTGATGATCAAGAATAAATACCCTTTACCGTGGATTAATGATTTGTTTGATCAGTTAAAATGGGCTACAGTGTTTTCAAAGATAGATTTGAGATCGGGTTATTATCAGTTACGAGTTAAAGACTCTGACGTGTCGAAGACTGCATTCAGAACGAGGTATGGTCACTATGAATTCTTAGTTATGCCTTTTGGACTAACAAATGCTCATGTAGTCTTTATGGATTTAATGAACCAAATTTTCAGATCGTGCCTAGATCGATTTGTTGTCGTGTTTATAGATGATATTTTTATCTATTTGAGAGATGAAACTGAACATGCCGAGCAACTACGAAATTGTATTGCAGACTCTGCGTGATAAGCAATTATATGCAAAGTTCAATAAGTGTGAATTCTGGTTGCTTGAGGTTGGTTTTCTGAGGCATATCATGTCAACATCGGGTATTCGAGTCGATCCGAGCAAGATTTCTGCAATAATAGATTAGAAGCCTCCAAGAAATGTATCCGAAGCCCGTAGCTTCTTAGGACTTGTAGGTTATTATAAATGATTTGTGAAAGGCTTTTCGATGATTGCAACTTCGTTGACGAGACTGCTTTAGAAAGATGTAAAGTTCGAATGGTCTGAAAAATGTCAGAAAAGTTTTAATAAACTGAAAACTCTTTTGACTGAAGCTCCAGTGTTAGTACAGCCAGAATCGGATAAAGAATTTTTGATCTATAATGATGCATCATTGAATGGTCTGGGCTGCATTTTGATGTAGGAAGGCAAAGTCATAGCCTATGCATCGAGATAGTTAAAGCCATATGAAAAGAATTACCCGACGCACGATTTAGAGTTAGTAGGCATTGTGTTTACATTGAAGATTTGGCGCCATTATCTGTTCGGTGAGAAACGCCATGTTTATTCAGATCAAAAGAGTTTGAAATATCTGATGACTTAGAAAGATTTGAATTTACGACAGCTGGGATGGCTGAAATTGTTAAAAGATTATGAGTTAGTGATTGACTATCATCCTAGAAAAGCAAATGTGGTTGCTAATGCATTAAGTCATAAATCTTTGTTTGCTCTGCATGCAATGAATACTGAGTTGGTTCTATCTGATGATGGCTCAATTGTAGCTGAGTTGAAAGCGAAACCGTTGTTTTTACAGAAAATTTGTGAAGCTTAGAAAGTTGATAATGAAATGTTAGCTAAAAGAGCTCAATGTGATTCTAACCCTGATTCAGAGTTTCAAGTTGATTTCGATGATTGATTAAGATTCAGAGGCTGGATATGTATTCTAAGAAATTCAGAGATGATTCAGATGATTTTGAATGAAGCACATAATAGTTGTTTATCTGTTCATCCGGGAAGTACGAAAATGTATAATGACTTGAAACAACTTTATTGGTGGCACGGCATGAAGCTTGATATTTCAGAATTTGTTTTGAAATGTTTGATTTGTCAACAAGTTAAAGTTGAGCATCAGGTACTGTCTAGTTTATTGCAGCTGATTATGATTCCTGAGTGGAAATGGGATAGAGTAACTATGGGTTTTGTTTCGGGTTTGCCCCTATCTCTGAGTAAGAAAGGTGCAACCTAGGTTGTTGTTGATCGATTGACAAAATTAGCTCATTTCAATCTTATGCATACAGATTATTTGCTTGAAATGCTTGCTAAGTTGTATATCTCTGAGGTTGTGAGATTACACGGAATACATGTTTTTATTGTTTTAGATAGAGATCCGAGGTTTACATCGAGGTTCTAGAAGAAACTGCAAGATGCACTGGGAACAAAACTACATTTCAGTACTACATTTCACCCACAGACAGATGGTCAACCCGAACGGGTTATACAAATACTCGAGGATATGTTAAGATGTTGCATTCTTGAGTTCGAAGGTACTTAGGAAAAATATTTCCCATTGATTGAATTCATATATAATAACTTCCAATCAAGTATAAAGATGGCACCATACAATGCTTTATACGGTCGTAAATGTAGAACACCGTTGTATTGGATTGAGCTAAGCGAGAATAAGATTCATGGAGTTGATCTGATTAGAGAAATAGAAGAAAAAGTGAAAGTATTTTGTGATAGTTTGAAAGCAGCGTCAGATCATCAGAATTCATGCCAGACTTGAAATGAAAAGATTTTGAGTTTCAGATCGGGGATAAAGTGTTCTTGAAAGTATCTCCTGGAAGAAAATACTTAGATTTGGTCGTAAAGGTAAATTGAGTCTGCGATTCATCACACTCTACGAGATTATCGAGCGAATTGGACCAGTGGCTTATCGGTTAGAATGGCCATTTGAGTTAGAATAGATTCATAATGTGTTTCATGTATCGATGCTTCGATGATACAGATCTGATTCTTTGCATGTTATTTCCCTGACAGAAGTTGAGATTCAGTCAGATTTATCGTACAGTGAAGAACCTATTCGAATTCTAGCTCATGAGATCAAAGAGCTGAGAAATAAAAGAATAGCGTTAGTAAAAGTATTATGGCATCGACATGGGGTAGAAGAAGCTACGTGGGAACCTAAGGATGCTATGAGAAAGCAATATCCAAACCTATTCGCTGGTAAGATTTTCGGGGACAGAAATTCCTAAAGGGGAAGTTGTAACAGCCCAATTTATACCTAAATAGGGGCAGTGATTTTGAGATCACAAATTCGAGGTTGTAAAATTATTTCAATATTATTTTTGGTGTTTACAGCATGTTTTAGATATGTGTGAAAGTTTCATGCGATAATTTTATCGTTTAATAGCTCAATTTGAGAAAAGGACTTAATCACGTAAAATGAAAAAGTTGCATTCTAGATGTTAAAAGTGATAAATTGCCATGGTTTAGTAAATGAGAGCTCTTTATGTTTTAATTAGACCATGACTAATGGAATTTGACATAAATGGCCAAACATTAAATGTTTTGTTAATGTTTTAATTAAGGTTAAAATAGTTATTTGGTTATTAAGCTTAAATAATTAAAACAAAAGCATTATCATCTTTATTTTCATCATCCGTAACCTAAAATAAAGAAAAGAAAGAAAGATGGAAGCTCATTTAGGGTTCAACCATGGTTAAGCTTGATTCAGGTATGTTTTGAGCTTGGTTTTTGATGATTCTATGTTTTTTATGATCGTTGCTTTAAGTACTAGCTAGCCCATGCCTCAATTTTTGAAATTGTTGATGAATTTGTGAGTTGGCATTGATTAATGCTTTAGCTGTTGAACGATTTTTGATGAATTTTGAAAGCTTGATGATAGATATTAAAGTTTTGTTAAGTGAGTTTTAGAGAAAATACAAATTAGGGATTAATTTATGAAAAAATGAAAATGTGGGTTAAAAGTGTGAATAAATAAAAATTTTGGGCTGCTAGAGGTCCTTATGAAATTCGGCCAAGCATAGGTTAAATTGAATTTCATGAATTTTGTGTTTTATGAAATAGGAACTAAATTGAGAAAATGTGAAATTATAGGGGTTAATGTGTAAAATGTACCAAATTGCGTGTTTTGGATGAAATTGAATGAATTGAGGAATAAAAGAGTTAATATTAAATTTATATAGATCAAGAACGAAAGAAATCAATTTTAGATCGGGAAAAATCAAAGATTATCGAGTAATTGATCCAATTTGTCAAATTTTGAGTACAAGGTAAGATCGTATGTGGTAATTTTCATTATATATGCATGTTAAATGCTTTGATATCGTATAAACTGTGATTACGAGATTACGGATAGTATTGAATAGTGAAAACGACTCTACAATGCATTTGATGATAGAGTTGAGAGGTGTAAAAGCTCGGTTAAACTTTAGGATAGTTTTGATGCTAATGACATGTTATTAGCCTATGGTGTTGGCTTTGGGCCATGATATCGGCACTTCGGGTGTGAATAATACCTTGATTTGGCTGTGGGCCATGGTATAGGTATTTAGAGAGGAGTTACCTTAATTTTGCTATAGGCCATGGTATAGGTACTCCGGGATAAGTTACCTTGATTTGGCTACAAGCCATGATATAGGTATTTATCGATTATGATCTTTGAATATCCGATTTCTATTCCGAATGGTTCAACGAGTAAAGAATGACATAGTTGAGAAAGAGGTTACTACGAGATGGTATAGGTACATACAGAACCTATTCGAGTATTATATTGAGAAAGTTCAATGAGATTATATTGGATCATGTTTTGAGACATGAGAAAGGTTTGTAGTTAATGTGATCTTGATTTGGTAATGTGAAAATGGTTGAATTACGTTTATTTGATGAATTGAGTTAATCACTTACGAGCTTACTAAGCTATGAAGCTTACTGTGTGTTATTTGTCAATGTTTTATAGATCATCGAAGCTAGCTCAGACTCGGGGATCATTGGGAAACGTCATCACACTATCAATCAACTCATTGGTACTTTTGAAGCTTTACATATATTGAATATGGCATGTATAGGCTAGTGTCATTTTGGTATGTTTTGAGTTATGATATTAGCAATGAGATTTGGCTTGTAAATGTGGTATGTAGAGCCATTTAAGTTGGCTTGAATTATGTGTTTGGTAAGTGTTATATGTGATGTATATAATGCTTTATGTGTTGGTTTGATTTGAGATGATGATATGGTTGTTATATGATTTGAATTAGAGGATAAGTTGATGAGTAAATGCAATTATAAGTTATGCAAGATTTTTGATGATTTTGGCACATTTATTTGGTATGCTTTGGTTGTGGAATTGAGTAATGAATTGGATGGAATTTAAATGGCATAGAATGTACAAGAAATAGCATGTTTTGGCTGCCTATATATGTAATAAAATGATACTATTTTGTTAGCTAGGTGAGCATGAGAAAAGGGTGGAAAATTGGGTATGCAAATGGCCTATTTTTGTCCACACGAGCAGAGACAAGGGTGTGTGTCTCATCTGTGTACGACGCACGATCATGTTACACAGTCGTGTGTCCCCTGGGGTACCCTTCGAATCAAAGTCAGTATACCCTACAAGTTTAGCATGGCCAAGACACACGGGCGTGTCTTCTGGTTATGTATGGCACATGAGTTGGCACATGGGCGTTTGGCTGGCCGTGTGACCCAAGTCAGTAACCCCCCTGAGATTTGACATGGCCTGGCACACGGGCATGTCATTGGCCATATAGTGCAAGTCAGTATGTATGCCCTGTTTTCAGATGGCATGTGGCATGGGTGTGTGTGGTAGCCGTGTGAGGCACACAGCCTGTTCATACGGGCGTGTGACCCTAAAATTAAAGAAAACTTTCTAAGTCTTCCAATATTTACAAATGTTATCGGTTTAGTCTCGGAGCACCTCTAAGCATGTTTTAAGGTCTCGTAGGACCTTATGAGGGACAATGTGATTGAGATGAATGGATTTTAATTATGATTTGTACAAATGTTAGAGTTATGTTGTGGTTGATAGGTAATGCCTCGTAACCTTATTCCGGTGATGGATATGGTTTAGGGGTGTTACATTATCACCCCAATCCGCCTAAGTCTATGGATTACCTAACAGAGCAGACAAATAGATGTGAGTTTACATAAACTTAGTGTGTAACCCCACAAAATTAAGCATGCAAACATACAACACCACATACATATTCAGAAGCAGATACAAATATAGACTCATGTCCATTCCAGATACAGATAACGGATACAGATATACAAATCAGAAAGTCAGAATCCTACCCCCATCCTCTACACACCATCTCTGACCATCTCATCACACCATGTGGGGTTAAAAACACCCCAACCCTATATACCACATCGTGCCATTACAACACATATCAGATAATGTGCAGCCAAGCTGCCAGAATATAGGCGATGATCGTCGTACATAACACTTCCTTCTCAAATACAAATCCCAACCCAAAACAAATATAGAGCACATAAACAGAATTAATAGAATAAGACATGCTTAACATGCTTATGTATATAAAAAAATATCAGATATGCAATCAGCATAGTAATCAAACATGTATAATCATAATCAGAATAGTGTTACAAAATAACAGATCACATAGTTTTTGGTTTAGGTAGCCCTTACCGACCCTACGGTGGGCCCACAGTCGATTGGGATGACCCATGCGACCCTACGAGAAATTTTAAAAATTTGGGTTCATATGTCCATGTGGCCTGCCTATGTGGCCCATATAGCCTGACCCAAGAATCCACATGCCCGTGTGTCATGTCTGTGTGGGCCTACCTGCCTGTATGGCCTACACGACTACACTCAAGTCACCATATGATTGTTTCTTATACATGGCCATGCCAACATCGATCACACGACTGTGTTCACGCACACGGCCTACTACACGGGCGACCACACGCCTGTGTGACGCCAACAGAATAGTTTTTTGGCTTTTGTCGAAAGCTCGTTTTCTGCGGTTTGGTACACACCTGGTATGATTTTGCAGTAAATGTAATTCCAAGACCAGCAGAAACTAAAATTGATACAAAATACCAAGTCAAAACTGGAACGAACACAAAACTAAGAACCTCTAAAGCTGTAATGCTCACCTTAAACGACGATCCCCACAACAACTAAATCGCTGAAGAATTAAATGACTCTTGTGATCCCTCTAAATTGTTTAACAACAATCACAATTAATCCAGCATTCAGATAATTGTAGCATACTCTCCACAATAAAAACTTATGAGATCATAACGAGACTAATAAAAATAAAGCTACTTACAGAATACCTATAAGCAGATCGATTACCCCCTCCACACTTTTATCAAAAACGTAAGAAGAAAAAAACCCCAACCAAGAGAAAAACAAAAGACCAACAAAATACTGAGAAAAAAAAAGAACTTGAGAATTTTGGAAAAATGTCAAAACGCTGCATAGGAATTTTGGCAAGAGAGAGAAGAATTTTAAAAATTAAATTAAAATAAAATATTTTGATAACTCCCCACTATCCCACTACATCTCAACCACCTTAGAAGTTTGGGTCCACCGAAACTCTATGTAACACCCCAAAAATCCTAAGTGTTTATTTTTGTATGTTTGTGGGATACAAATGCATGTCTGCTTTAGTGGTTAAGTGTCCTGGGAAGTGCCTGAGAAGTCTTGGGTTCCAGCCTTGGCTTGTGCAAAAGTTTTTTTTTAATATGAATAAACATCTGTCCCTAGTCAGTAGGCTTTTAAATTAATGTGGTTATAACATGTCAGAATGGGCCTGCTGGTCTAAGGGATAAGTGGCGTACTACTGTTATTGAGGGTATTGAGTTCAAGACTTGGAAATGTAAAGGAGTATTTTATTTTGCTAGATGTTGTGTAAGTGTTTGTATGACAGTAGAATTTTGATGCTAGTGGACGGTTGGAGTGTTTGAGGGGTGTGGGGTTGTATGGCTAGATTTTAGGAGAATACTGTGGAGAAGATTGGGGTTAGGTTGAGTGTTAGTGCCAAATTGGGGTTCTTTTCTCAAATTTTTTGCTAGACATTTGTTTTCTCTCAACTTTCTTTTCTTTTGGCGATTTCTCTGTGTTCCTGAGGGCCGAATTTCTTTAGGTGTTTTGCTGTCGATTTGCTATTTCCTGTTCCTTCTGATTTGTTTCTCTTGTTAATTTACTCATCTCAGTCTATCTTTTCCCCACAAAGACCTTTACCGAATTTTTGTTTTTTCCCCCTTTCAATCGGTTCTTAGCAGTCACTCTCTCCCTTTGTGCTTTTGTCAAAAAATTCTTCTCTTCCCCTCTCCTACCTTTCGATTTCTCTCTGAAAAGGAGAAAAGTTGTGTAACACCCTGATTTTTTGGATTTTCGTAATTTTAGAGACTTTGGTAAAATTTTTTTTTAAATTTGGTATTTGGTTGTGTAATTCATAATTGGAGTGTGTAAATGGGCCTATGGAAGGCCCATGTGTTGGCCAAAACCCAGTAGAATTTTTGAATTTTGGACCTAAGGAGTTAGGGGCATTGGATAAGTGGCCGTATTAAAAGATGTGGGTAAAATGTAACACAATGGAGCCCCTGGCAAAGTGGTTAAGTGACGCCACTAAGGAGCTAAAAAAAAAGTGGCGTGTAAGTGGTTGGGGGAAGGCCAAGGTTCGATTCACTAAGCTGGCAATTGTGTTGTTATTTTTATGTCTTGAGCATGCAGGATTTTGAAGTCGAATGGAACTCTGTTGGAGAGAGTTTCAATCAGTCAAATGCATAAATTTAGGAGTGATAAAGGGAGAGATTTTGGGGTTTTGAATGGAGGCTTAGTGTTCGCCGAATAGTGGGAATTTAGGGAGGAGAAATCGGCTTAGGGGTTTTGTAACACCCCGAACCCGAGACCGACACCGGAGTCGGACACGAGATGTTAACAAACTTTGAAAAATTTTTCCAGACACTGCCCAGTCTGAGTACTAGTCGCTTCAAAAATCATATCTTGAGTTTCAGAACTCGAAAATCAGTTTTGTGATTTTTCCCTGAAACTAGACTCATGTCCCCACCTATGTATTTTTTTCTAGAATTTTTGGTTGGGCCAATTAGTACAGTTTATTAGTCAAAGTCTCCCATGTTACAGGGGTCGACTACACTGACCTTTTCCCATTACGACTTGGATATCTCTCTGGACAGAGCTTCAATACTGATGCCGTTTGTTTCTATGGAAACTAGACTCAGAGAGGAATCCATACATATATGGTATGACTCCTAATTATCTCTGGTAAATTTATAGTGAATTTCCAAAGTCGGAACAGGGAATCCAGAAACTGTTCTGGCCCTGTCCCACAAGAACCTGAATATCTCTTACTGTACTGTTCATATGATTGTTTCGTTACTTTCATATGAAAGTAGATTCATCAAGGTTCGATTACATAATTTATTCACTATTTAATTCCACTCCTACGAATTCTTGTGATTTTTCCAATCCACACCACTGCTGCTGTCAGCCTCTGTTTTCAAAGTAAACCTTACCTATTTTCGGGGTTTCATGGACCAACTAGGGCCTTGTCATACATATGCCCACATATGATCATACTTAGCCATTCCAATGGCTGATCATTTGCTCAACACTTCCATTCCAACTATAGTTACATCATGAAACCATCTATACATTCATAAACACGAATGGTCTAATGCCATACTCCACTTCTACAAGCCATTTTCGCATGGCTGTACACTTACACATTTCATAAAGTACTCGAAAAACAACAATGGGTAGTCCTATACATGCCATATCAAAATTCAACCAAAATAGTACCCAAAAGAGCCTTTGATAGTGTGGGCGACTTCGACTTCAAGATCCCGAGTCCGATAGCTGGAGAACCAAAAATCTATAAAACAGAGGAGCAGTGTAACGAGTAAGCAATTTATGCTTAGTAAGTTTTGAGCAAGGAATTCCAGCATAAACAAAGAATAACACACATTTAGCTAAACGGAATATTTCACAATACGCAATTTACCGATATCAAACTTGCTTCACAACATTAACAACCCTTATGTACATACACAATAGACTAACTTAGCCGAAGGCCGGTAGCTCGTTTATCAACTGAGCGAACATTTATTTGTAAGGGCTCGATTAAATTCAACACATACGTAACATATCCCCATATTGGGATGTTTTTCGAGTATTCGCTGGAATTTTACAGCAAGCTCATTCATTACCAAATCACGTACCTTCGGGATTTAACCGGATATAGCTCCTCGTTCAAATGCCTTCGGGACATAGCCCGGTTTTAGTAACTCACACAATGCCTTCGGGACATAACCCGGATTTAACAACTCGCACGAATGCCTTCGGGACTTAACCCGGATTTAATAACTCGCACGAATGCCTTCGGGACTTAACCCGGATTTAGTATCTCGCACAAAGGCCTTCGGGGCTTAACCCGGAATTTGTATCTCGCACAAATGCCTTCGGATCTTAGTCCGGATATATTCACTTAGCACAAAGCCTTCGGGACTTAGCCCGGACAGCATTCAATTAATCATGCACATCTAACAATAATTCATGGCACATTCATATTTCATTTTCATTTGCGAAACTCAAACACAAGGCACATATCGTCCTTGCACATTCGGCTCAATAGCCTCACATAGAGCATGATTTAATCACATCGTAATTTAAGCTCTCTTACTCAAGAACTTACCTCGGGTGTTGTCGAACGATTCCGCTAGCTATTCAACCACTTTTTCCTTCCCTTTATCGGATTTATTTCCCCTTTGCTCTTGAGCTTAATTAAACAAATAAATTGATTTCATCATTTAGGCATCAAAAAGATGAACACAAGGCACTTAGCCCATATTTATACATTAGACATTAAAGTCTCATACATGCAAAAATCATGCATCAACACAACATATTAGCTAATTTCTTTCCCCTTGGCCGAATATGCATGTCTATTTTTGGGGTCGATTTCAACACTTAATACACACATATACACACTAGTAAAGCATCCTCCCCCTTTTCATCAATTTAACACATGCATTGCTCATTAACATGCAAAGTTACATTCGGCCTTAGCACACATCTTGCTAGCCGATTCTTCTCCATTTAGCAACCAATGCACATATGTGCTCACACAAAAATGCTAAAAAGGAGGTTCAAGAATCATCAAGCCATCATCACATGCATCATTAACAAGCTTCATATTTTGCATGCAATGGCATTAACACGACCTCCACCTAGGCCGAATCTTAACTCATCCTCATGCCTCATCACCACAACATCAAACATCAACCAAGAATGATGCATCCATGGTCAAGTGCCATTTCCATCACATAGCAAGATTTAGACCATGGGCTAGGTAGAACTCAAGCTAACAACTAAAACATGCATGCATCTCATGGAACATCATCAACATACCTTAGCCTAGCTACATGCATGGCCGAATCTCTTCACCTTTCTTCTTCTTTCCTCCTTAAAATTTTTGGCCAAGGATGAGAAAATTTTTTCTTTGTTTTCTTTCTAATTTAGGCTAAATGAAGGTGAGAAAAGGATGAACAAAGATCTTCTCCTCTCTTTTCTTTAGCTCACGGCAATGGGGGGGGAAAAGAATCAACTACACACTTTTTTTTTGTGTATTCATCATACTCCTTTTCATTATTTAATTTCCATGCCTATTATTTTATTTTTTTCCACCCATGATGCACCAACAAAACATGTCTATGACATGTCTTGGCCATCAAACTTGGTCTACCATGCTTGTCATGGCCGGCCACTACTAGTAGGGGGGGAATTTGACATGCAAGTCCCCCTTTGTCCACATGCACTAATAGGTCCTCACACATTGACCTATCACATTTTAGAATTTTCTCACATAAGTCCTATTGACTAAATTCACATGAAATCAACCAAATTGAAGCTTGAAATTTTCACACATTCATAATTACATATTCTAGACAATAAGTATCACATTCAAACATTTCGGTGACTAGGTTTAGCGGTCCCGAAACCACTTCCTGACTAGGGTCAACTTTGGGCTGTCACAACTCTCCCCCACTTAAGAAATTTTTGTCCCCGAAAATCTTACTGGTAAATAGGTTTGGGTATCGTTCTTTCATCGAGCTCTCGGTCTCCCAAGTAGCTTCCTCGATCCCGTGTTTGAGCCATAACACCTTTACTAGCGGAACTCTTTTGTTTCGCAACTCCTTCACTTCACGAGCTAGGATACGCATCGGTTCTTCTTCATAGCTCATGTCGACTTGAATTTCAACCTCTGATGGGCTAATTATATGCGATGGATCAGATCGATAGCGTCGAAGCATCGAAACATGAAAGACGTCATGAATCTTTTCAAGCTCCGGGGGCAAAATCAATCTATACGCAACCGGACCAACTCGTTCGGAAAACACTTAGCCCGTTTTGCAACCAATTCATCATCGACTTTCTGAGCTTCACGAATTTGGTGAGTCAATAATGGTTTAGCTTTTAATTCAGCTACTAACACATTGTCTGGTAGAACAGACAAATGCACGTTCATCGCTCGTAAAGCAAACAATGACTTCCGGCTTAAGGCGTCCGCAACCACGTTAGCCTTTCCCGGGTGGTAATCAAAGACAAGCTCGTAATCTTTCAACAACTCAAGCCAACGTCTTTGTCGCAGATTCAAGTCTCGTTGAGTCATCAAATATTTAAGACTTTTGTGATCCGAAAATACATGGCACTTCTCACCAAACAGATAATGTCGCCATATTTTTAAAGCAAACACGATGGCAGCTAGTTCGAGATCATGGGTCGGATAATTCCTCTCGTGTGGCTTCAATTGTCTCGACGCATAGGCCACGACTCGACCTTCTTGCATCAATATGCAACCCAACCCAAGTAGGGATGCGTCACTATAAATGACAAACTCTTTACCTGATTCGGGTTGCACCAAAATTGGAGCTTCAGTCAAATGAGTTTTTAGTTGGTCGAAACTTTTCTGACATTTCTCCGTCCACTCGAACTTAACATCCTTTTGAAGTAGCTTCGTCATTGGTGTGGCTATCATCGAGAAACCTTTCACAAATCGTCGGTAATAATCGGCGAGCCCCAAAAAGCTCCGAACTTCAGTAATATTTCTCGGAGGTTTCCAGTCAAGTATGGCTGAAATTTTGTTCGGGTCAACTCGAATACCCGACGCGGATGCCACATGACCCAAGAAGCTAACCTCTCTTAACCGGAACTCACACTTACTGAACTTAGCATATAACTGCTTATCCCGCAAAATTTGCAGCACTAGCCTCAGATGCTCAGCATGTTCGGTCTCATCTCTTGAATAGACCAAAATGTCATCAATGAACACAACTACGAACCGATCCAAATACGGTCTGAAGATCCGATTCATCAAATCCATAAATACTGTAGGGGCATTAGTGAGCCCAAACGGCATCACTAAGAATTCGTAGTGACCATATCTCGTTCTGAAGGCAGTTTTAGGAATATCTGAATCTCGAATTCGCAACTGATAATAGCCCGATCTCAAATCTATTTTTGAGAACACTGAGGCTCCCTTCAGTTGGTCAAACAAATCATCGATGCGCGGCAACGGATATTTGTTCTTTATCGTCACTTTATTCAGCTGACGATAGTCAATGCACAACCTCATGGTTCCGTCCTTCTTTTTCACGAACAATACTGGTGCACCCCAAGGTGAGAAACTTGGTCGAGCGAAACCTCTATCCGTCAGTTCTTGCAACTGAGCTTTCAACTCCTTTAACTCGGTTGGTGCCATACGATACGGAGCTATCGAAATCGGCGTAGTCCCAGGTACAAGCTCAATACCAAACTCTACCTCCCGAACAGGTGGTAAACCTAGTAATTCTTCCGGAAAAACATCCGGGTATTCACAAACCACCGGCACAGATTCGGGTTTCTTTTCTAATTCTTTGTCATCAAGTACATACGCAAGGTATGCTTCGTACCCTTTTCTTACATATTTTTGTGCCAACATTGCTGATATTACAGCTGGCATCCCCTCCAAGTCCGCAGACTCAATTCGGACTACTTCGTTATTTGCGCACCTCAAATCAATAGTCTTGCTCTTGCAATTCACAATCGCATCATGCGCGGTCAACCAATCCAAACCAAGGATAACATCAAATTCATCAAACGGCAAAAGCATCAAGTCCGCCGGAAAACAGGAACCTCGAATTTCCAGGGGACATTTCTTACACACTTTGTCGACAAGCACGTAATGACCCAAGGGATTTGACACCCGAATTACGAACTCAGTAGACTCAATAGGTAAAGTCTTACTGGATGCTAAGGTTTCACATATGTAAGAATGAGTAGAACCGGGGTCAATCAAAGCAATTACATTAGTATCAAAGAGAGTGAATGTACCGGTAATAACATCAGGCGAAGAAGCATCCTCGCGGGCACGTATAGCATAAGCTCTAGCAGGCGCACGAGCTTCGGATCTGGTTATATCATCTCTAGATCCTCTCTGACCACCACTAGCATTGCCCGTATTTCCAGATGGTCTACCTCGAGCAGTGGTAGCACCCGGTTTCCCACTCTGATTTTCATTCTGTTCAAACAACCTTGGGCAATCTTTAATGAAGTGGTCAACTGATCCGCACTTGTAACAGGAGCAGTCAGGGAATCTACAACTCCCCGAATGCCATTTACCGCAATATCGACATTTCGTTCTATCTCGACGTTCATTCCCAACACTGGCGACCGAAGTGCCTCGTGTACCCACAGGGGGTCGATCACGATCTCGTCTAAAAAGGCCCGAAGTGCCTCTAAACTGGCCCGCATCATCTCGAAATCTCTTCGATGTCTGTTGAAGAGACCTTCCCGAGGATCTTTTACGAAACTCTCCAGTTCCCTCATCAACTCTTTGCTTTTCTTTTCTAAGCTCTTCGGCTTTACAAGCTCGTTCAACAAGTACCACGAACTCTCGTATTTCAAGAACGCCAACGAACATTTTTATATCTTCATTCAGCCCATCCTCGAAGCGTTTACACATAATAGCTTCAGACGAAACACATTCCCGAGCGTATTTGCTAAGTCTAACAAATTTTCGCTCGTAATCAGTAACCGACATGGAGCCTTGCTTAAGCTCAAGAAATTCCTTCCGTTTTTGATCAACAAATCTCTGACTGATATACTTTTTCCGAAACTCAGTTTGGAAAAACTCCCAAGTTACTTGCTCTCGGGGCACAACAGAAGTCAGAGTACTCCACCAATAGTAGGCAGAATCACGTAGCAAGGAGATAGCACACTTTAGGCATTCATCGGGTGTACAAGATAGCTCATCGAGTACCCGGATAGTGTTGTCCAGCCAAAATTCAGCTTGCTCGGCATCATCGCTATCATAGCCTTAAATTCAGTAGCCCCATGTTTTCGGATTCTGTCAACTGGGGGCTTATTTGACCTTATTTGGTCCGTTACCGGTGGTATTGTAGGTGCGGGGGTAGTATTTGTCGGGAATGGAGGTTGTGGAACAGCCATATTAGTTCGAATGTATTGGTTGAACCAATCATTCATCACGCTATAGAATGCTTGTCTAGCTTCATCATTCGGATTACTAGCATTAGGTTGAGAGTCTGCCGGCACTGTCCCTTGTGCGGGAGCAGGCGCTACACTCTCAAGATCATCAGCTACCTCTCGGTCACGATCGGGATCCATTACTATAAACACATTTACAATTGTTAGAAATCACCACACTATCAAGTAATCACATAAAATGGCATGTATAGCTAGACCCAACACATTACGGTAGTCCTAGAATCGACTAAACCATAGCTCTGATACCAATTTAATGTAACACCCCGAACCCGAGACCGACACCGGAGTCGGACACGAGATGTTAACAAACTTTGAAAAAATTTTCCAGACACTGCCCAGTCTGAGTACTAGTCGCTTCAAAAATCATATCTTGAGTTTCACAACTCGAAAATCAGTTTTGTGATTTTTCCCTGAAACTAGACTCATGTCCCTACCTATGTATTTTTTTCTAGAATTTTTGGTCGGGCCAATTAGTACAGTTTATTAGTCAAAGTCTCCCATGTTACAGGGGTCGACTACACTGACCTTTTCCCATTACGACTTGGATATCTCTCTGCACAGAGCTTCAATACTGATGCCGTTTGTTTCTATGGAAACTAGACTCAGAGAGGAATCCATACATATATGGTATGACTCCTAATTATCTCTGGTAAATTTATAGTGAATTTCCAAAGTCTGAACAGGGAATCCAGAAACTGTTCTGGCCCTGTCCCACAAGAACCTGAATATCTCTTACTGTACTCTTCATATGATTGTTTCGTTACTTTCATATGAAAGTAGATTCATCAAGGTTCGATTACATAATTTATTCACTATTTAATTCCACTCCTACGAATTCTTGTGATTTTTCCAATCCACACCACTGCTGCTGTCAGCCTCTGTTTTCAAAGTAAACCTTACCTATTTTCGGGGTTTCATGGACCAACTAGGGCCTTGTCATACATATGCCCACATATGATCATACTTAGCCATTCCAATGGCTGATCATTTGCTCAACACTTCCATTCCAACTATAGTTACATCATGAAACAATCTATACATTCATAAACACGAATGGTCTAATGCCATACTCCACTTCTACAAGCCATTTTCGCATGGCTGTACACTTACACATTTCATAAAGTACTCGTAAAACAACAATGGGTAGTCCTATACATGCCATATCAAAATTCAACCAAAATAGTACCCAAAAGAGCCTTTGATAGTGTGGGCGACTTCAACTTCAAGATCCCGAGTCCGATAGCTGGAGAACCAAAAATCTATAAAACAGAGGAGCAGTGTAACGAGTAAGCAATTTATGCTTAGTAAGTTTTGAGCAAGGAAGTCCAGCATAAACAAAGAATAACACACATTTAGCTAAACGGAATATTTCACAATACGCAATTTACCGATATCAAACTTGCTTCACAACATTAACAACCCTTATGTACATACACAATAGACTAACTTAGCCGAAGGCCGGTAGCTCGTTTATCAACTGAGCGAACATTTATTTGTAAGGGCTCGATTAAATTCAACACATACGTAACATATCCCCATATTGGGATGTTTTTCGAGTATTCGCTGGAATTTTACAGCAAGCTCATTCATTACCAAATCACGTACCTTCGGGATTTAACCGGATATAGCTCCTCGTTCAAATGCCTTCGGGACATAGCCCGGTTTTAGTAACTCACACAATGCCTTCGGGACATAACCCGGATTTAACAACTCGCACGAATGCCTTCGGGACTTAACCCGGATTTAATAACTCGCACGAATGCCTTCGGGACTTAACCCGGATTTAGTATCTCGCACAAAGGCCTTCGGGGCTTAACCCGGAATTTGTATCTCGCACAAATGCCTTCGGATCTTAGTCCGGATATATTCACTTAGCACAAAGCCTTCGGGACTTAGCCCGGACAGCATTCAATTAATCATGCACATCTAACAATAATTCATGGCACATTCATATTTCATTTTCATTTGCGAAACTCAAACACAAGGCACATATCGTCCTTGCACATTCGGCTCAATAGCCTCACATAGAGCATGATTTAATCACATCGTAATTTAAGCTCTCTTACTCAAGAACTTACCTCGGGTGTTGTCGAACGATTCCGCTAGCTATTCAACCACTTTTTCCTTCCCTTTATCGGATTTATTTCCCCTTTGCTCTTGAGCTTAATTAAACAAATAAATTGATTTCATCATTTAGGGATCAAAAAGATGAACACAAGGCACTTAGCCCATATTTATACATTAGACATTAAAGTCTCATACATGCAAAAATCATGCACCAACACAACATATTAGCTAATTTCTTTCCCCTTGGCCGAATATGCATGTCTATTTTTGGGGTCGATTTCAACACTTAATACACACATATACACACTAGTAAAGCATCCTCCCCCTTTTCATCAATTTAACACATGCATTGCTCATTAACATGCAAAGTTACATTCGGCCTTAGCACACATCTTGCTAGCCGATTCTTCTCCATTTAGCAACCAATGCACATATGTGCTCACACAAAAATGCTAAAAAGGAGGTTCAAGAATCATCAAGCCATCATCACATGCATCATTAACAAGCTTCATATTTTGCATGCAATGGCATTAACACGACCTCCACCTAGGCCGAATCTTAACTCATCCTCATGCCTCATCACCACAACATCAAACATCAACCAAGAATGATGCATCCATGGTCAAGTGCCATTTCCATCACATAGCAAGATTTAGACCATGGGCTAGGTAGAACTCAAGCTAACAACTAAAACATGCATGCATCTCATGGAACATCATCAACATACCTTAGCCTAGCTACATGCATGGCCGAATCTCTTCACCTTTCTTCTTCTTTCCTCCTTAAAATTTTTGGCCAAGGATGAGAAAATTTTTTCTTTGTTTTTCTTTCTAATTTAGGCTAAATGAAGGTGAGAAAAGGATGAACAAAGATCTTCTCCTCTCTTTTCTTTAGCTTACGGCAATGGGGGGGGAAAGAATCAACTACACACTTTTTTTTTTTGTGTATTCATCATACTCCTTTTCATTATTTAATTTCCATGCCTATTATTTTATTTTTTTCCACCCATGATGCACCAACAAAACATGTCTATGACATGTCTTGGCCATCAAACTTGGTCTACCATGCTTGTCATGGCCGGCCACTACTAGTAGGGGGGAATTTGACATGCAAGTCCCCCCTTTGTCCACATGCACTAATAGGTCCTCACACATTGACCTATCACATTTTAGAATTTTCTCACATAAGTCCTATTGACTAAATTCACATGAAATCAACCAAATTGAAGCTTGAAATTTTCACACATTCATAATTACATATTCTAGACAATAAGTATCACATTCAAACATTTCGGTGACTCGGTTTAGCGGTCCCGAAACCACTTCCCAACTAGGGTCAACTTTGGGCTGTCACAGGTTTTAGGTTAGTTTTTTGGCATTAGGGGCTTTAGTTGTGCCATTTTCTTTTGTTTAAACATCATAGGGTTATTTCTTTTCTTCCTTTTCTTCTCTACTCGAAATCACCACACCTTTCATCCATTTTTTTTCTTTCTCTTCTTTTGCCAAAACCAAACTACTACTCCCTTTCGTTTCATCACCCTTGTCGAATAGCCACAAGAGCCGAAACTTTTGAAATTGGTTATGCCGATTTCATTTAGACCAGCATCCTTCTTTTCTCTTCATTTGTTGTGAGCGATCCCTTTATCCACTAAACTCTAAAAGTCCCCGATGGCAACACCAATACAAAGCCACCACACCATTTCTTTTTCTTGGTCCTAAAAGTTGAAATACTTTATTTCTAAGGGCATAGCTGAACCTGTAGACCTCTAGGATTCGAAGGCTGCTAGGGTTGAGGGCTAAGTCTACTTTGGGTCTAAACAGTGCAGAAGGGAAGATTGTGGTAAGTACTCGTTTTCCAAATCGATTCAGTAGTGTAAATGTTAAGAAAAATCGAAACCCCCTATAGTTTAGGGGGGTTATCGATTTGAGGTATGGGCCTCACTAGGCCTTTTCATTCGACTTTTATGGTTTGTATAGAGAAGTACACAACTTTGGAGAAGCAGCAAGGCTTTGAGTATCGGTTTGGATAAACTTGGATCAAATCATTGGACCCTGTGAAGGTAAGTGATCTATGGCTATTAGGGGTTCTTTGGCCGACTATGGTAAGGTGGATTTTGGGTTTGGTAAGCATGAATTATAAACCAAGAATGGTGGTGATTAATTGTAGGTTGTCGTGGGAGACTTTGTTAGCAAACGCCACAAAACAGGTGTGTAATAACACTCGTAGTAGCTTAGATTAATATTCGCTGAAAAGCCGAAATGCTGAAATTCTGGTATTTCGGGAATTTGTGATTTTGCGTTTGGTTATAGAGGCTATAAATACGATAAGATAGGTGTTTGGATCGAAGGAACAGGTAAGAGCGCAATTTTGTGCACGATGGTAAGTTGGGCCTCAATGGGCTGGAATCGGGCCCATTTGGGTAAAATTGATAGAAAATGGAATTTGGAAAAGTTGCATGCTAACACGGTTAGTGCTGTTGTAAAATTTGGGTTAAGTGGGCTTAGTGGACTAAAACGACATTCGTATGGCCCATTAGGGGTTTTGAGCCCAAAAGCCCGATTTTGATAAAGTGGGTTAAAGATCATTGTTTAAACACTCAGAAATATTGATAATTGTTAATGAACATGGAAAACCCTGATATTTGGTAAAATTACGAAATTACCCTTATAATATGAAAAATGACTATTTTGCCCCTAGGTAAAAATGACCATTATACCCCCTAGGGTTTAATTATGAATATGATGCATGAGATATTGTTATACATGATATGACATAATATGCACATGATATGTTATGATATACTCATTATATGCATGAGTTGGGTTTTATATAAATGGAGGAAGTGCGAAAAGGGCTTTGCCCCAGTTTACCAAAAAGGGCCAAGTTATCAAAAAAGGCTAGACCTCCAGTTATATGATAAAGCAGCTATGCTGCCAGTGGAGAGTTTGGTTGGGTGGGTTGAGTTATTCCCCACATGGAGAGCTTGGTTGATACGGGTGGAGAGTAGCGGATGGTGGGTTGAGTAGTCTCCCCAAATGGGCTTGCATACATTCATTGGTATTTCATGTGATATTGAAATGGGCCTATGGGCCATACCGTTTACAGTATAGGCTTCGGCCTAGTAACCATTAAACGAAAGGCTTCGGCCCAGTATATGTCGAGACTAAATTAGGGCTTAGGCCCAATATGCTGATATTAGTTTGGGCTCTGAAAGGGGCTTGTTGCACATTGAGTTTCCAAGCTCACCCCTTTCCTTAACCTTGTAGGTGAGCCTTGATGTGGAGACTTGGAGCCGGAGGGGATTCAGAGTGGCCGTGGTGATCGCTTTCGAACTTTGCAATAAGTAACCGATTTTTTTTTAAGTTTTATCTTAACTATTATTATTATTTGGTTTTGGGTTGTAATAAGGCCATTTTAATTATTTTTCTGGGATTATTTTATTTATACTCTATATTTTACTAATAATAGTCCAAAATGGGTTAGACTTAGGGCGCGTTTTCAAAATGATACTTGTTTTCAAAATAACGCAACAATACAATTAATCGATTTACCAAAAATATCTATTTAAATGAATTCCAACTCGATTTTTTTTCCAAAACCTAACCTCAGGCCAAAGTGTGGCAATGGTTGTGGGCATGTTCAGGATTGGATCCAATCAAGAGCTTGGTACTTAAGTAGCCTTCATGGCTCACCTCCTCTATTTCGGATACCTACCTGGTGCAAAGCTTCCATTCACTTTATTAACTTAGCAAAGACTATCTTTTAAAACACTAAGAAGGACGTTGAAAAAGGCATGGGTCTTCTTAAAAACTTCAATGTGACACGTCGGGTCCAGCCATAACGTCTAGGCCGGGTTTGGAGTGTTACAAGTTGGAATTGGTTCTTCTTTGTTACTGTGGTCAAATTCTTGACTTCCTCTTACTCTCTCTTTCCATCTACTTCCCCCTTAATTGGTTACTTCTATTCAAAGTGGACTGCTTTCAATTGGTAAGTCTTATGGTAAGGAGGGAAAAGTGTTTTCCAATTGATTTGAAAAATTTCATTCGTTAATTATGTTAAGTTCCTAATCCTCTATTGTTTCGAACATTGATTTGACAGCATCAAATCGCATCGGACTCGGTTTACCAGCAAAATTGTAGGTTACATCTTTTTTGGAGCAGTAGGGGTAAGCAACATAAATAAAGTTCGATTGTTGTTGTTTTATTAGTATTGGTTCTGAGCGTGACTAATGTTGGACATGGAATTCCCATTGGTTTTAGGTGTGGTTTATCTTAGGAGCGTTGCATATCAAAAATCATATCAGGTGTGTAAACACTATCTAAACTATGGAAATCGACAAAAGTTGAAATAAACAAACGATGACGTTACACGGGTGTGTGCACGCTCGAGTGGTGGTCCGTGTCACTAAACATGGGCGTTAGATCGTTGAGGTCGACCATGAGCGATTTCATGGGTTAAGGCCGTTTTGGGCCATTACGAGCCGAACTGGGCTGTGTGGGCCCCACAAGCATGTGGGCCCCATACGAGAAAATCGTAGAGACGAGTGGAAATTATTGGCCTAGGCTGTGTATTACACACGGCCAAGGCCATTATGGGCCGTGTGGGCCTACATGGGCTCGTAATATGGGCCTTGGGCCCATTTTTACTGTTGAACTGTTAAGGTTGTACGGGTCGCCCGAGATGACTATAGACCTACTGTTGGGTCGGTAAGTTTACCTAGACCCTCTAAATGATAAAATGACTGTTATGCCCATATGTGTTGAAATGATTGTTTTGCCTTTATGTAATGTATAATTGTAATTAAACTTATCATTTTAGACGTATTGAGTACATGTATGATATTATGACATGACATGACATGATGCATGATGTGTTGCATGGGGTTGGGTTTTATTATGATTGGAGGAAGTGTATTGTATTGGCAGCTCCGCTGCAAATACTATTTAGTGTCGCAACCGGTACTATTTAGAGTGTAGGGATTGGTGGGTTGATTATATCCCCACATGGACTGCAGGGTTGGTCAGAGATGAAGTGTAGAGGTTGGCTAGGTGGGATCTTTTGATTGCATATCTGTATTATCACTGTCATTGAGATGGGCTCAGGCCCAAACTGATATTGATATTGTAATTGGTTAAGGCCTTAACTGAGACTGAACCATTACTGAATTGGGCTTAGGCCCAGACTGTATATGCTCACTGCTTGGTTATTTGATGTGGGTTTACACACTGAGTTGTCATACTCACCCATCTGTTTATCTGTACAGGTAATCCCAAGTCTTAAGTGGATCAGGGCTGCGAGGGACTCAAAGGTGGCCACACAACTGCACATACTTTCATATTAGATTTTTAAATTATAAGTAATTTTATTTTAGATATTTTTATTTTAATAAGGCCTCTTTAGATTTTATTTTTAATTTGGGATTTTTATTTACTTTGATTTATAACTACTAGCAGTAGGAGAAGACACGGTTTTTCAAAGAGATAAATGTTTTTCAAAAATATCACGAATACGCAACCTATTTTAAGAGCTTCTACAAGAAATAACATTTTAAAAATTAATGACGTTTTAATATGATTAATTTTTTTCCAAACGACTTACATTTTAAAAATGAACGAGACATCCTAAAATCATTGTTAAGATCACAAAGAGGTTAAATATAGAATGAGTTTTTAAATAATATCTCACTTTACGAAAAATAGTTCTATGTGATATCGTCAGATTCAGCCATAACGTCCAAGCCAGGTTTGTGGTGTTACATTTAGTGGTATCAGAGCCAGATTGTAAAACTCGATTGTGGATTTGGGTTTCTTTTAAAAAAACTTGAAATTTTAAAAGAATTGTGTCAAATGATTTGAATTATTTTACAATGTTTTACTGAATGTGTGGTACACGGAGTCTCCGGCGCCGATTTTGTAAGTCTTCTAAAACTGTTGTTTGTTTAATTTGGAATACTGAGACTACTATAGATTGTGGACTCTACTAAAATACTCTACTTATGGTCAACTAAAAACTGTAGTAAGACTGTGATCTGTGAAAACGAAATCTGAGCTACTAATACTATTTTTCATAAAATATTTGTTAATAAACACTCGAACTATAAACTGATGCATAAAACTATTAATACAAGATAAAACACAAATCGATAATGAGCACCAGAGGTACTCGTGGAAGAGGTACACGTGGAAGAGGTACAAGAGGCTGCGGCGGAGGGCATGGAGGTGCTCGAGCTGGGTCTTCGTCATCTGGCCACATGCCTAATATTAAAGCTAGAGAGGCACCGGCTTCACCTGTGACTGAGACTTGGTCTCATGATTATGTGGCTGGGGATGATGTGCTGTCCCAAGCCATGTTACGGATTCTGAAGAGGGTCGCTGGACCCAATACTGGTGCTGTGGGCCGTGGGTCAGTTACAGAACGACTCCGGTTTAATAGATTTGAGAATTTTAGGGGTATTGCTGGAGTTGCCCCTAATGTGGCTGAGTATTGGATTGAGGCTACAGAAAGAATCATGGATGATCTCGATTGCACCCTCGAGCAGAAACTAAAGGGTACAGTGTCACTATTGAGAGATGAGGCTTACTAGTGGTTGCTTACGGTTAAAGAAGGCACTTAGCTTGATCGACTAACTTGGGAATTTTTCAAATCTTCTTTTCAGGGAAAGTATGTGGGTTCTAGTTATGTGGATGCCTGGAGGAGGGAGTTTTTGAATCTGTCTCAGAGGGATAAATCAGTGGCTAAATATGAGGCTGAATTTTTACGATTAAGCCGCTATGCGCGAGGGATAGTGGCAACTGAATATGAGTGTTGTGTTTGTTTCAAGGACAACCACAGGGATAGTCTACGGGTTCTGATAACTCCACAAAAGGAGCAAGATTTTGCTGCATTAGTTCATAAGGCAAAGATCACCGAAGAAGTGAAGCGCCCTGAATGACAGAACCGTAAGAAAGAGAAAGGTAGGAGCAAGAGGGATTCGAAGCCCTCAAGTTCTTTTCTGAGGCCTAAAAAAGGCCAGAGTTGATAGGCTGGTCAGAGTTGGGGCCCCTGTTGCTATTACTAGACTGCAGCTTTGTGTTGATTGTCAGAGACGCTATCAGGGCGAGTGCCGAAAAAGGACTGGGGCATGTTTGAGAAGCGTCATTAGAGCACTGTATCAGAGAGTGTCCACCGAGGGCTGATTAGGTGCAAGCTACAGGTTTAGGTGCGGTACAGCCATCGAGGGGTGTTTAGCAGCCACCGAGGGGCCATGGTCAAACCAGAGGGGGTAATGGTTTGGATCGTTGTTAGAGAGCACTGGGTAGAGGTGCTGGTCATACTGAGGCGAGACAGTGAGGTCTGATTTATGCTTCAAGTCGCCGAGAGGATGAAGAGGCTCTGGATGTTATCACGGGTACGTTCTTTATCTATAGTGTACCTTATACTGCACTGATAGATATAGGATCTACTCATTCCTAACTGTACTGTGTCTAAAACTTTGGGTATCTTGGTTGAGAGTACTACGAGTGAGGTTACTGTGTTGAGTCTATTGGGGTAGTCAGTGAGGGTAAATAAACTGTTCAGAGATGTACCTTTGGACGTTCAAGGGGTTATGTAACACCCCCGCCCGTATCCGACGTCGGGACAGGGTTCGAAGTGTTACCTGACTTAAAGTTAATCAATTATACAAAAAATGGACCATAAAATTTCAATCAATTTAAAACTCTTCATTTCACATACATTTTGTCCCTTAAACGGGCTCACGAGGCTCAAAACATGCGTTAGAGGCAGTTCAGGACTAAACCGAGTACATAAGAAAAACTTGAAAAATTTCATGCTTTAAGGCACCACGCGCCCGTGTGGATATAAACCGTGTAGTCACACACGCCCGTGTGGCTTGGGACACGGCCGTGCTCTTAGCCTGTGTGCAACACTAACTTTAAAAAATGGCCATGTCACACACTCATGATGACACACGGTCTAGACACACGCCCATGTGTCTACCCGTGCGTACAATTGCTAGGCTATTTTCCAATCCATTTGTCACCCTCACAACATATGCATACATACTTATCCAATAACATATAACATGGCATAAATGAGCTCTTAAACATCTACAAACATGTTATGCTCATGTCAATTTCTTAAGTAATAAATATCATAGAATTTACTAACATCATTACCACATACTTTTCATAACTATCATTACGTCACAAACCTCATGTCCATCACTAAGCATGCATAATCATATCCATAAACCATTCATGGGGCATTATTAACTATTTACCAATCACTTAATATTGCATCAGTTACTAACTCATCTATGAATCTCCATTCAATCTCTAGGCATACATGTTGTAAGCCACATCACAAGAGATAATAACATACATGCATAAGAATAATCATATAGGCCCATAACGTCATTAGTCGACATAGGCCAATTTACATGACTACATATTACCTTCATAACAAGCCAATGCCTTTGGCTAAATCATAATATTACATACTCAGCATTAAAATCCTATACATGCCATAGACTTAAAACACTAGGATTTACTTACGCCGATAGTGTTAACTCGACGGTGTGATAATATCTCTGACGGCCTCCAACCCGAGCTAACCTGGCAACCCTAGGGAACATGGGAAAGAAAGGGGGGGTAAGCTTTACACTTAGTAAGTTCATATGAAAACAATAAGCAACTCATTAACATGTTTTATCAATGTTTACAACATATTCTCAAGTTCACGACAAGCTGTCTTCCTGAGCAATAGTCACTAAATTATTTATATCTGGAGATACAAAACTTCAAATTAAGTTTTGTTAATTTTCCTTGAAACTAGACTCATGTACCTATTTACCATAAAATTTCCAGAATTTTTGGCTTAGCTAATTGCTGCATTTCATTCCTCAAATTTACCCCTACTTCACTATCTGATAGTTTAGACCCTTCTGCACTAAAGTTCAATTATCTCATAGCACAGGACTCGAATAATGTTCTCGTCTATTTCTATTGAAACTAGACTCATTATTTATTCTAAGAATATGAATAATAACTCATAAATTATTTTTTACAATTTATAATGATTTTAAAAAATTTGAATAGGGGATATCGAAGTCATTCTGACTCTGTCCAATGCAACTTCAAATATCTCATTATAAGAAATTCTTTTGCTTACATAGTTTTTTTGTAAAAAAACTAGACTCAATAAGCTTTATTTCCATATTTTATTTAACTTCTGACATATTTTCCACTATTTTTAGTGTATTTTCAAAGTTACACTATTGCTGTAACTAACATCTGTCAAGGCTAAGTTACTCATTCATGATCATTGTTCACAAAATTAATACAACATCATTTCATCCTTCATGGTAAGAACACATATTTATGCATCATAGATCATTCACATACCAAGGCATTCTCATAGGCTTAGTGTACATACCTGTACAACTCGTAACATAACTCAAGTGCATACTCACCAATGACTTACCTCATTGGGACCATAATCAACTCTTTCCTCGGATTTCCCGTTGAACACTCAGAATACTAATTGGATACTCGGAAAAACCTTTGCACATAAGTACCTCAATTGTAGCTAAAGCTACCTCGTATCTCATAACATTTAAATGCTCACTCTTGAGCTAGTTATCTAGACTCATAATTCCTAGTGACATGTCACTCGTATCCTATTCTATTCCTAAGGTTCAAACGAGATTTTTCCTCGCCTATTAAGGCTTTGTCTTATCATATTTCTATTAATCACATACACTTAATATTTTTACAATTCATGTAATGATAACATTTAAATACATGTATAGCATGATATTGTTTACATAGGAACTTACCTCGATACAACAAAGGTGAAAAAGACATAATCATCCCTTAATCGATTTCTTTCCGTTTTAGGTCCAAATCTCGATTTTCATCATCTATAACATCACATTCAACTTATGAAAACAATGTACTAATCAAATTAGTCCATTGACACACTTGGGAAATTTTTACAATTTTACCCCTATATTTTGCCAAAATTACCAAATTACCCCTAGGCTCGAAAAATGATTTTTATTCAATTTCGTTAGTCTTTAAGACTAGATGAACCATTTTCATAACTATAACAACTCATAATATCAATTATTTCATACACTTACACTTATTATACTACTTTGCAAAATATTCCCTTTTTAGGAGTTTTCATGCAATCTTCCTTCACAAAAAGTGTTTATAACAAGACTCATTTTCTTCCATAAAAACTCAGAAAACAACACATATGCTTTCATGGAAAAACCCTAGACTCTTAATCATTTTGCAAAATAGTCCCCTCTTATGAAAGCTCATGCTTTAGGGGTTCCAAAAATGTAAAAATCTTCAAGAAAAAGCATTAAAATCACTTACTATAAAGGGAGTTTCTTTGCTGAAAGTTTCCAGCTTCTAAACCCTCTCTTTGCTGTCATTTTTGGTGGAGAGAAGATGAAGAAAAGATGATATCTTTCTTTTCTTTCTTTTATTCTATTTTTAGTTAAATTAGTCATCTAAAAGCCACAAATTTTGGCTTTTTTGACCAATTTGTCTCCCTTGGCCGGCCATCACACTTTCAATGGCCTAATTTCACTTTAAAGACCCCCAACTTAAGATACAAAGCAATTTAACACCTTTAGGAATCAAAATACAACTTTTACCTTTTACGCGATTTATTCATTTTTCAAAATTGGACTAGAAATCGCTAAAATTAACTTACCAAAATTTACATGCACTTATAAAATTATATTATAACACATAAAATAACATCAAAATAATTTTCTCCAACCTTGAAATAGTGGTTTTGAAGCCACTGTTCTGACTAGGCCTAAAATCGGGCTGTTACATTTCTTCCCCCATTTAGGGATTTTCGTCCTCGAAAATCTTACCAGAAAAAGTTGCTCTCAACTTTCACGACTCACTTATATCTTTTTCTCACAACTTATAAAACAACACAGCTCAAGCTCATACTTAGGATTTCTGTAGCCTTTTTATAGTTACCATAAGAGTCTCGGCTCAATTCGAAATACTGAAAATTGACATTCTAAGAACTATAAACTTAGAAACACAACTCGTCCAAATCCGTCTAACAATACCTTTGTATATACCAGAATAGTCATGCGGACTGCTATAATCAATCTATCAAAATCCAATATGGTATTTCTTATTTACCTGGAGAAGAGAGACATCCTGGTACGAAATTCATACTAGTCATTTCTCATTTTCTTCTCTCTTTTCTTTTTTCCATCAAATGCCATCACTGGCAATCATAAATCTCAAATATATCTGATAATTGGCCTTACCTTGTAGACAATTCACTACCCTTTGGAAGAACAGATAGGATGCTACTGAGAACTCTCTACACAATTCTCTACATAACTCGAAGCTTCTCGATACTCAAACCTTACTCACTTTTAGCCTCCTCTCTATGCTTAAGCCCTTAACTGTTTCGAAACTTTACTATAACCACATCTCTTGAATAAAAGAAATCAACTAATTAGGTTTTTTGTATCATACTTATAAGAATAAAACCTTATCATTTCTAACTGTACGACTACTTACCAAGGAACACGTAACGGTATTCTCAAACTAGAGAATAAACTTAAATGCACATAACTCAGATTTACTTTTGCAGAATAACCATTCTTTACCCAAATAATTTTAAATAAATCTCGACACTAAAATCCCCGCACTTCTACAGTTGAGCCAGAAGCATAATTATAACAAATTCTAATATCACAAGTCAAAGATTACTTGTAAAGATAAGCCATGCTCGATAATTCTCGAAACAAGAATGAGAGAAAAACCAATATAAGAAATTCCAAGATATAAGACTATACGAGAAATCCGAGAATATAATCTAGAAGAAAATAATAAAGATGATCCGGAAAATCCCTCAGAGAAAACCAGAAGGAAACTACTGTTTGTACACTCTAGAATTCCTCATAAAAAAGATAATATAATTCCCCCATATATAAATCATAATCAATAGAACATCAGAATAATCTCACATAGATTTTTATTATCAACTTTATTCCAATATATCAAAATAGAAATCTGAAGAGATAGGGAAATGTCAATCATAACTAACTGGACCAATAGAGCTTTTCATCTAATATCACGATCACTAGCATCCTCATACTATAGAATTCCCACTCGAAAGGGATAACCATACGTATTCCCCAGAATAGAGGAAAACATAGAATACTCAGAAGAGAAAGATAGCCATAACTTTTATTTAATTGAATCCGTCATACTCAGACATCTGTTCAAGTCTAACATTATTACTCTAACTAATTCTGTCTTCACTAATCCCATGCTATTCCATTATTGTACTCTTTACTTTCACTTTTGCAAGCTTATGCAACATATCTCTCGAGAATCTCATCGTATAACTCTATTCTAGTAAGGGGGCGAAGATTGTAAAGCCTCTAAAGTTTTGACTCTCAAGTAAATACATATTCAACAACAACATAGCATTACGCGCATTGATTCAAACATTTCAAATTTCCAACTTGTTATAAACACATTTTCACATATCTCAATAGTACATGCAACTTTATTTCATGTGAATATTAGCTAAACATAAGTGAATTTATCACAACTCAAACTTTCATTTCTTTTATCCAAATTTCTATTAATGTCTTATCAAGTTCCCACATTTAGTCTTAATCATTTGCCAGTATTTATCAAATTGGAAAACGTCTTACGGTTTTGAGTACATCGCTTACTTGATGCCATAGTCCAACTATGGTCTTGTACTAGCTCTCGTCCATTTGTGCCGATGCCGTGTCCCAGACGGGTCTTACATTGACACATGTAACCGTGCTGATGCATGTCCCAGACATGTCTTACACTAGCACATCTCGTAGTCGGCGCATGTCCTAGACATGTCTGACACTGGCTAACATCTCGAGGCCGATGCTTGTCCCAGACATGTCTTACACTAGCCCTCGTCTCAATGCCGATGCCATGTCCCAGACATGGTCTTACACTGGCACACAAATCTCATGTATTGCCATGGTCCAACCATGGTCTTTTCCGTCAATTCATTAGTGAACGATCATACTCATTCTATGCGTTCCACCCAATTTGATCTTTCGTTACAAATTTCATGCTATTGTGACATTTTATGATTCTGTAACTGAGATTATGAAGCATAACATTACGGCATCTTGACTTTATTAATCTAGACATAAATGTCAACCTCATGTATATAATGATTATTAATCATGCAATAAAAGCATTCATACATACATTCTGTCATTTCAAGCGAATTCTTTTTTATAAACACTTGGCCAATCAAGTTGGACATTTAACATCGTATGAATACTAACATGCATAAAAGAGCTTTTCACAACTTAACTTTGTTTTATTCCACTATTTCACAGTCTTTAACTCAAGAGTTTCACATAATGAATACTAGTTCATGTAAAAAATCATGAATTTCTTTTCATACCTTTCCCATTTTCAGCATATCACAAGCATGATTCAATAATCTCAACTTTACTCTTATCTCTATCAAGATTTCCTTGGTTGGAACTCATTCCTGTCTTAACCAACAGTTTTGTTAGGGTCGAGAGATATCACACTATCACGAGAAATACTATGGCATGTATAGCTAGACTCTCTTACGCTAGGTTAGCCCGAGAATTGACTAAACCATGCTCTGATACCACTAAATGTAACACCCCTCACCCGTATCCGACGCCGGGACAGGGTTCGAGGTGTTACTTGACTTAAACTCAATCAATCCCATAAAAATCAAACCGTAAAATTTAATCAATTTAAAACTTTTATTTCACATACACTTTGTCCCTTAAACAGGCTCACGAGGCTCAAAGCATGCGTTAGAGGCAATTAGGACTAAATCGAGAACTTAAGAAAAACTTGAAAATTTCATTCCTTAAAGCTCTACACGCCCGTGTGGATGTAAACTGTGTAGTCACACATGCCGGTGTGGTTGGGGACACGCTTGTGTCTTTAGCCCGTGTGCAACACTGACTTTAAGAAACAACCATGACACAAGCTCATAGGGGCAGGCCGTGTGTCACACACGGTCTAGACACAAGCCTATGTGTCTACCCCTGTGGACAATTGCTAGGCTATTTTCCAAGCCATTTGTCACCCTCACAGCATATGCACACATACTTATCCAATAACATACAACATGGCATAAATGAGCTCTTAAACATCTACAAACATGTTATGCTCATGTCAATTTCTTAAGCAATAAATATCATAGAATTTACTTACATCATTACTACATACTTGTCATAACTATCATTACGTCACAAACCTCATGTCCATCACTAAGCATGCATAATCATATCCACAAACCATTCATGAGGCATTATTAACAATTTACCAATCACTTAATCTTGCATCAGTTACTAACTCATCAATGAATCTCAATTCAATCTCTAGGCAAACATTGTGTAAGCCACATCACAAGAGATACTAACATACATGCTTAAGAATAATCATATAGGCCCATAACGTCATTAGCCGACATAGGCCAATTTACATGACTACATATTACCTTAATAACAAGCCAATGCCTTTGGCTAAATCATAATATCACATACTCAACATTAAAATCCTATAAATGCCATAGACTCAAAACACTAGGATTTACTTACGCCGATAGCATTAACTCGATAGTGTGATAATATCTCTGACGGCCTCCAACCCGATCTAACCTGGCAACCCTAGGGAATATGGGAAAGAAAGGAGGGGTAAGCTTTACACTTAGTAAGTTCATATGACAGTAATAAGCAACTCAGTAACATGTTTTATCGATGTTTACAACATATTTTCAAGTTCACGACAAGCTGTCTTCCTGAGCAATAGTCACTAAATTATTTATATCTGGAGCTACAAAACTCCAAATTATGTTCCATGAAACTATACTCATATACCTTTCTACCATAAAAGTTCCAGAATTTTTGGCTTAGCTAATTAGTGCATTTTATTCCTCAAATTTACCCCTACTTCACTGTCTGATAGTTTAGACCCTTCTGTACTAAAGTTCAATTATCTTATAGCACAAGACTCGAATAATGTTCTAATCTATTTATATTGAAACTAGACTCATTAAGGAGATTAAGAATATGAGTCATAACTCACAAACGTTTTTGTACAATTTATAATGATTTTATCAAATTAGAATAGGGGATCTCGAAGTCATTTTGACTCTGTTCCATGCAACTTAAAATATCTCATTATAGGAATTCTTTTGCTTACACGGTTTCTTTTATAAGGAACTAGACTCAATAATATTAATTTCCATATTTTATTTAGCTACTAACTCATTTTCCACTATTTTTAGTGTTTTCCAAAATTACACTACTGCAGTAACTCAAATCTGTCAAGGCTAAGTTACTCATTCATGATTATTGTTCACAAAATTAATACAACATCATTTCATCCATCATGGTAAGAACACATATTTATACATCATAGATCATTCACATACCAAGGCATTCTCATAGGCTTAGTGGACATACCTACACAACTCGCAACATAACTCAAGTGTATGCTCACAAATGACTTACCTCATTGGGACCATCATCAACTCTTTCCTCGGATTCCCCGTTGAACACTCGGAATACTAATTGGATACTCGGAAAAACCTTTGCACATAAGTTCCTCAATTGCAGCTAAATCTACCTCATATCTCATGGCATTTAAATGCTCACTCTCGAGCTAGTCATCTAGACTCATAATTCCTAGTGATATGTCACTCGTATCCTATTCTATTCCTAAGGTTCAAACGGGATTTTTCCTCGCCTATTAAGGCTTTGTCTTATCATATTTCTATTAATCACATACACTTAATATTTTACAATTCATGTAATGATAACATTTAAATACATGTATAGCATGGTATTGTTTACATATGAACTTACCTCGATATGACAAAGGTGAAAAAGACGTAATCATCCCTTAATTGATTTCTTTCTGTTTTAGGTCCAAATCTCAATTTTCATCATCTATAACATCACATTCAACTTATTACAATAGTGTACTAATCAAATTAGTCCATTGACACACTTGGGAAATTTTACAATTATGCCCCTATATTTTGCCAAAATTACCAAATTACCAGTAGGCTCGAAAAATGATTTTTATTCAATTTCTTTACTCTTTAAGACTAGATGAACCATTTTCATAACTATAGCAACTCACAATGTCAACTATTTCATGCACTTACACTTATTATACTACTTTGCAAAATATCCCCTTTTTAGGAGTTTTCATGCAATCTTCATTCACAAAAAGTGTTTATAACACTACCAAGACTCAATTTCTTCCATAAAAACTCAGCAAACAACACATATGATTTCATAGAAAAATCCTAGACTCTTAATCATTTTGCAAAATAGTCCCCTCTTATGGAAGCTCATGCTTTAGGGGTTCCAAAAATATAAAAATCTTCAAGAAAAAGCATTAAAATCACTTACTATAAAAGGATTTTCTTTACTGAAAGTTTCCAGCTTCTAAATCCTCTCTTTTCTACCATTTTTGGTGGAGAGAAGATGAAGAAAAGATGATATCTTTCTTTTCTTTCTTTTATTCTATTTTTAGTCAACTTAGTCACCTAAAAGCCACAAATCTCCCTTGGTCGGCCATCACACTTTCAATGACCTAATTTCACTTTAATGACCCCAAATTTAAGATACAAAGCAATTTATCACCTTTAGGCATCAAATACAACTTTTACCTTTACGCGATTTAGTCATTTTCAAATTGGACTAGAAATCGCTAAAATTAACTTTCTAAAATTTACATGCACTTGTAAAATTATATTATAACACATAAAGTAACATCAAAATAATTTTATCCAGCCTCAAAATAGTGGTTCCAAAACCACTGTTCCGACTACGCCTAAAATCGGGCTGTTACAGGTTATCTTTTTGGCGGATTTGATGGAACTTCTTTTTGGAGATTATATTTAATACTAGAAATGGATTGGCTGGTTAAACATTGAGCGAGCTTGGATTGTGCTACTAAACGGATGATACTGAGAACTGTGGAGGATGGTGAGGTAGTTGTTATTGGGGAACGTCAAAACTACTTGTCAAATGTGGTCTCTGCATTATGGGCTGAGAAGTTGGTTCGTAAGGGTTGTGAGGCATACCTGGCCTACATTAGTGTTTTAGATTTTGGGATTTCTTCTGTTAAAGGTATTAGAATGATTAAATACTTTTCAGATGTCTTTCTTAATGAGCTATGTAACGCCCCAAAATCCTGAACTTTCTTTTTATGATGGTTTTGATAAAAGGTGTGCTTAATATTCCTAGTCAAGTGTTATTTATGTGATAATAGGCCTTGGTTAAGTTTAGAGTTTGAACTTTGGGGTGAAAGAAATTATAGTCTACTATTAAAAAGACCTTGATGGCAAGTAGTTTGGGTTTTAAATAAATAAAGGAGGATCTGTACATAAGGAGCCTAATGTTGGAGTGGCAAGTAACATCACATATGGGGCTTAGAGGTGGAGTCACATGCATGTTAATGAGGTTTGGGGTTTGAATCTCTCCTTGCTCAAAAGAAAGATTTATTTTTGCTTAATAAATGGCCAGTATTGGAATTGGATGTGAACTCTGAAGGGAGGGATAAGAGGAGAAATTTAAGGAAGGGATTAAGGAGTTATCAGGGAGAAAAGTTAGGAGATGAGGGGTGCAGAGAAGTGGAGCCGAATAAAGAATTTGGGGATAGGTAGATTCGAATATAGTATATATAGGTGCCGATTTTGGGGATTCTAGTGTAATGCCGAAATTGCTTCTCTTCCTTTAGTCGAATTCCTCATTTTTTTTGTGTTGCCGAAACACTTTTCTCTCTAAGTGCTCAGAAGTCGAATTCCTTGTTCCTTGCTTGTCAATTTTCAATTCTTTCTCTTCTCAAATTCTCTTTTGATTCACCTTTGGTTTTAGTCGATTCTTTCTTCTCTTCTTCTTATTTGTGCCGAAAACCCCTTTTACCATACAAATCTCAAAAGCCGAATACCTCTTTGGCTGAAGACCCTCTGTGCTGCCATACTCCCTCTACTTAGCCAGATTCTTATAGGATTAGTATTGAATCTCGAATTTCAAATCTCTGTCGAATTACTCCTTAGGCGTTTTGGGGTTTGGATTTAAGGAATACTCGTGATTAGTGATCAAGTAAGGTTGTTAAGGATTGTCATTCAGGGTAAGGCAAAGGTGAGATTTTTGTTTTTCATGATCGTATTTGATAAGTGTGTGATTAATCGTTGAGGGACATCATTTGTAGGTTCGTGGCTAAGGAGATCGCAGCACGTTTAGTACCAGGTGTGTACATACACTACACACACACGGTAGATCGGCAAATCCCGTAATGCTGAAAAGTCGAAATACTGAAAAGTTGAAAGTTTGGCTACAGTAGTCTTGTGAGTGCGTGAAACTCGTAAGGGGGAAACCTATAGGATATCAGAGGCCCCATGAGCGATTCCATGGACTTAGGCCGTATATCGGGCAACCAGGCCAGAATGGGCTAAATGGGACCGATGGGCTGTAGGGCCATAGTAGGCAAAATTGGCAATTTGATACTATATGATGAAAATCATATGATTGCATGACTATGAATGTGATGGGCCTGATGGGCCATATGAAAGTGATTGGGCCTAATGGGCCATATGAATGTGATTGTGCTCGATGGACCATATGAATGAGATTGGGCCTAAAGGGCCAAATGAATAAGTATGGATCTATAGTGTTTAGTAAGGGGTTGTGGACTGAGTTTTTTGGTAACTACTCAATCAGTCATAAACTTAAATAATTAATTAATTGCGACCGTAGATGATCATAGGTTAAGGTGTGGCAATGGGTATAGCATGTCTAGAATTGGATCTAGAAGAGCTTAGTACTTAAGCGATCTTAATGACTCACCTCCTCTTCTCTAGAATCCTACCTGGTGCATAGTATCTGTTCACTTTAGCTAATGAGGACTTGTTAACGGGCCAAGATAAGTAATAAATCCATAATAATAGAAATTATCGAAATGCCCCTAAGGGCGAGAATGACTAAAATACCCCTATGTGTTGAATGTAAGATTTATAGATGTTGCATGTGTACCTACTGCATTCATATGATATTCTGTTTAGGTTGCAAATGGGTTGGGAATTATGGAACGGAGGAAGTATATGAGGATCGCATGGTTGCTTGATGACCACGGATCCACCGATGGCTTTTGAGCCCAATATATGATTAGCGGCTTTGCTGCAACGTTAGGTAGTGCCACAACCGGGCTACCATTAGAGTGTATCGGATGGTGGGTCAATATTTATATCCCCACATGGAATGCATTGGGGGATGGAGATGGTGTGTAGTGGTTGGATGGGTGGGATTCGTACATATTTGATTGCTTTACTTCTGTTCTGATATTGAATGGGCTCAGGCCCAAAAGACTTGTTATTGCATACTTTCCTATTTTCGAGGGTTGTACACACTGAGTTTTTGAAACTCACCACCTCTTTTATTTGTCTCAAGTGATCCTTAGTAAGTGGTTCGACGGTAGAAGGGACTCCGAGGTGGCTAGCTAGCAAGACGACTGGACTTGTTTTCTTAAACATATAATTTCTAGCATTTAAAGTTATTTCAGGCCGGAATGTAATAAGGCCTTTCCTCTGGTTATTATTAAAATTAGGATTATTATTATTTTTATGCTTTGTATTTGTTAGAAGTAGAACATGGTTTTTCTAAACCATAACTGTTTTTAAATACTACGTTTTCGCAACTTCATTTTTAAATGGCAGGTTTCCATGGATCATCTGTTTTAAATAAAGCTTCCGCAATTGAAAAGAGATTTACAAAGTAATTATTATCATACAAGAAGAATAGTTTTTTTAATACACCTCGCTTTGAAAGCAACAAATATAAGCTGGGATTTTACTTAAGGATTTTATTTAAAGAAGGGTTTTAATGAAAACAAGGTTTTCGAAAAACACTTCAATGTGACACCCCAGGTTCGGCCGTAATGTCTAGGTCGGGTTTAGGGTGTTACAAGCTACCTGGATTACCTACAAACCGTAATGTTGAACTTGGGATTGAGCTCCTGCCTGGTATAGCTTCGGTGTTCATCACCCCTTATAGAATGGCACCGAAGGAGCTTGTGTAACTTAAAGCTCAGATTCAAGAATTGTTGGATTATGGGTTCATCCGACCTAGTGTGTCTCCATGGGGAGCACCTATTTTTTGTGAAAAAGAAGGATGGATCGATGCGTATGTGCATCGATTACAGTAATTGAATAAATTGACCATTAAGAATAAGTACACCCTACCGAGGGTAGATGATCTATTCAACCAATTTCAAGGAACTTCAGTTTTCTCTAAGAACCATCAACTGAGGGTCAAAGAGATTGATGTATACAAGACAGCATTTAGGACTCGTTATGGTCATTACGAGTTCCTAGTGATGCCGTTTGGACTGGCGAATGCACCAGCGATTTTATGAATCTGATGAACCAAGTGTTCTAGCCCTATTTGGATCGGTTCATAGTGGTTTTATTGACGATATTCTGGTGTATTTGAGAAATAAAGATGAAAATGATGCACATCTCTGAGTTGTTCTACAGATTCTGAGGGAGAACAACTGTACGCCAAGTTCAGTAAGTGTGAGTTCTGGTTACGAGAGGTAACATTTCTGGGCTAGTGGTATCTGTTGAAGGATTAGGGTTGATCATTGGAAGATTGAGGCCATTTTAGATTGGAAGCCGCTTAAGACTGTATCTGAGATCCGCAGTTTTCTAGGACTGGCATGATTTATCGGCAATTTGTTGAGGGGTTTCATTGATTGCAACACCTCTGACTAAGTTGTTTCCTAAAGGGGCCCATTTAACTGGACTGATGTGCAGCAAGAGAGCTTCGAGAAGCTCAAGAAGTTCTAATTGAGGCTCTTGTCTTGATACAACCAGTGTCAGGGAAAGAGTTCACTGTCTATAACGATGCATCACATTTTGTGTTGGGATGTGTGTTGATGAAATAGGGTAAGGTGGTTGCATATGCGTCTCATCAGCTTAAGACTCATGAAGTGAATTATCCGATGCATGACTTGGAATTGGCCGCAATGGTTTTCGCACTAAAAATTTGGAGGCATTATGTCTACGGTAAGAAGTGTATCATTTACACTGATCACAAGAGCCTCAGATATCTCCTCACTCAGAAGGAGCTAAATCTTAGGTAGCATAGATGGATTGAGCTGCTTAAAGACTATGACTGTATGATCGATACCATCTTGGGAAGGCCAATGTAGTGGCGATCACACTGAGTTGTAGAGCTATGACTGAGCTGAGAGCAATGTTTGCTCGCCTCAGTTTATTTGATGATGGTAGTTTGTGGAAGAGCTCCAAGTTAAACTGATGTGGATGGATAAGATTAAAGGTAAACAGTTGGACGATGAGCCACTGGATTTTCATTTCCGACAGGCTGAGAGTGGTGATACTATGGATTTTGGGTTGAATAGAAAATGAGTGCTTTCTTTTCGGGGAAGGATCTGTGTACCAAATGATACTAATTTGAGATAGTCTATACTGCGAGAGGCACATAGTAGTCCTTATGCTATGCACCTTGGTGGAAATAAGATGTACTGAGACCTTCGTGAGTTATATTGTGGTCGGGTCTTAAGCATGAAGTTACCGACTTCGTGAGTAAATGTCTGACTTGCTAGCAGGTTAGGCTAGGCATCAGTTACCTTCGGGGTTGCTTCAGCCAGTTAAAATTCCACTTTGAAGTGGAAGAGAGTGACAATGGACTTCGTTAGTGGGCTCCCTCTAACACCTACTAAGAGGATTCAGTATGGTTATCGTGGATTGATTGACCAAATCTGCCCATTTCATACCAGTTCATACTGATTACTCTTTGCAGAAGCTGGCTAAACTATATATGCCTAAGATAGTGAGACTGCATGGGTATCAGTTCCATAATATCTTATAGAGATCCTCGCATCACGTCTCGGTTTGGAGAAGTTGCATGAAGCTCTAGGTACAAGGTTAGACTTCAGTATTGCGTTCCATCCTGAGACAGATGGTTAGTTAGAGAGGGTGATTCAATACTGGATGACATGTTAAGGAGTTGTGTGATTAATTTTCGAGGAAATTGGGAGGACTACTTGCCACTAGCAGAGTTTGCTTATAACAATAGTTACTAGTCTAGCATACAGATGGCACCTTACGAGGCATTATAAGGTCGTAGGTGTCGTACTCCCTCATGTTGGACTAGTTGGGCGAGTGGCGTGTTCTGGGCCTGAATTAGTTTCTAATACCAAGGATAAAGTTAGACTATTCGAGATTGACTGAAGGTGACATAAGACAGATAGAATTCATATGCGGATCTGAAGTGTAAAGAGATTTATTATTCTGTGGAGACTTCATTTTTCTCAAGGTCTCGCCATGGAAGAATGTATTGAGGTTGGACATAAGGGCAAGTTGAGCCCTAGGTTATTTGGCCTTACCGCATACTAAAATGTGTTGGACTGGTTGCCTATCAGCTAAAGTTTCCTTCAGAGTTAGACCGGATTCACGATGTGTTCCATGTCTCTATGTTGAGGCGCTACCGCTCTAATCCCACACATGTTATACCAGTTGAGGAAATTGGGGTTAGACTAGATCTAACTTTCGAGGAAGAGTCAGTTCAGACTGTAAATGTGATGTAAAGGTTTGAGGAAGAAGTCTATCCTACTAGTTAAGGTTCTTTGGCGTAATCATAGCTCGATGATGCCATGTGGGAACTTGAGGAGGTGATGTGACAACAATACCCTGATTGTTTTGATCAGTAATATTTCGAGGCTAAAATTTCTTTTTAGGGGGTAGAGTTGTAATGCCCCCAAAAATCCTAAGTATTTATTTTCGTGATGATTGTGGATACAAATGCATGTCTGCTTCAATGGTTAAGTTTCCTAGGAAGTGTATGAGAAGTCTTGGGTTCAGCCTTGGCTTGTGCAAAAGTTTTGTCTTTAAATGAATAAACCTCTATCCCTAGTTAGCAGGCTTTTAAATTAGTGTGGGGTATAAATGTCAGAATGGGCCTGCTGGTCTAAGAGATAAGTGGTGTGTTACTGTTAGTTGAGGGTCTTGAGTTCGAGTCCTTGGCGATGCAGGGGAGTGTTTTATTTTGCTGGGATGCCGTGTGGAGTGTTTGTATGACAGTAGAATTCTTGTGACACCCCTAAAGTGACCCTAGTCGGAAAGCGGTTTCAGGACCCGCTAAACCGAGTCACCAAATTATTTGAATGTGGATATTTATTGTCCTAAAATATGTGATTATGAAGGTGTGAAAGTTTTAGGCTTCGATTTAGTAAATTGCATGTGAATTTAGTCAAAAGGACTTATGGGTGACATTTTGAAATGTGATAGGCTAATCTACAAGGACCTAATAGTGCATGTAATCAAAAGGGAGGACTTGCATGTCAATTTCCCCCCCTAATATGTAGTGGCCGGCCATGGCCATGGGTGGACAAGATGTTATGGCTAAAAAACATGTCATAAACATGTTGGGGGTGCATTATGTAAGGATTAATAAAATAAGGCATGGGCAATAAATATTATGTTAGTAGGATGAGAAACAAAAAAAAAAGAAAGGATGTGTGTGATTGTCCCCCCCCATTGCCGGTGAGGTGATCGAAGGAACAAAGAAAAAAAAAGTTGTCATTCCTTTGGTTCTTTTGGAAAATTCTTGAGCTAGGAAGGAAGTGATGTTGTTCCATGAGATTCATGCATATTTTTAATGTTAGTTTGAGTTCTACCTAGCCTATGGTTTAAATCTTGCTATGTGATGAAGATGATACTCGGCCATGGGTGTTGTTTTCTTGGTTGGTGTTTGTTTCATGCTAAATCTAGATGAACAATGGGGGTTGTCATTTAGGTTAAGATCAAAGAAATTAATCTTGTTAAAACTTTGAACTAATAATGCCCATATGTGTGATAGCCGAACATAGACTTTGTTTAAAGTCTTGGTCAAAGGCTGGTTAAGTGTTTTGGAAATGATTAAGCTAGGTGTTTGATCTTTTTGGTTCGGCATAGTACATAAAATGTTGCTAGATGGAGAAAAAATTCGGCCAGCAAGAGGTGTGCTAAGGCCGAATATAATTTTCTATATTAATGAGTAATGCATGTGTTGAATTGATGGAATGGAGAGGATGTTTTAATAGTGCATATATGTGTATTAGCCAAGTTTTGAACTTGAAACAAAATGGTATTTGGTCAATACAAGTAACCATACTTGTAGAATGTATTAAATATGCAATCGGCCTCAACATAGACATGCATGTTCGGCCACACGAATGAATGCATAGATTGATGTTGTACATTCGGCTATAGGTAAGCATAATGATGATCCTATCTTGACTTAGACAATCGGCTCAAGGAGAATTTGTTAAGTGCTTAGTTAATTGATATTAGGTTAATGATGTGTGTATTTGGTCATAAAGGTGCACATGAGGAAATGTTTGATTAATTGTACTAAATTGCTTAATGTGATTAAAAATGCGTATGACCATTTTGTATTTGAGCTAAAGGTGGCCATATGACCTATCAAATTCATTGTCATATTCGGCCATAAGCTAGCATAATGAGACTTTAATAAGTTAAATTTGTTTGAATTAGCTCAAGAGCTTAGAGGACCAAAGTTGGATAAAGGAAAGGAAAAAGTGATCGAATAGCTGCCGAAATCGTTCGACAACATCCGAGGTAAGTTTTAAGTGATTAAACGTTGAGTAAATTCAATCATAATAGGACATAATGAGTTGATTTAATAAGATATGATGTGGCCATGATATGTCTTAAACTCAAATGGTAAGTTCATAAGTGTTTGGACTTGGAAATTTAAGAGCAAATTGTAATAATTTGCTTTGGACAGCAGCAGTAACGTGATTTTAGAAAATCACTATAAATTGTTGGTGTGGAATTATAGGCTGCATAAAATATGTAATCAAGGCTTAATTAGTCTAGTTTCTTATAAAAGAGACCTTGTGAGCAAAGAAATTTCCTATAAAGATATATTTAAAGTTGTGTGAGATGGTGTCAGAATGACTCCGAAATCCCCTGTTCGGTTTTTAGAAAATCATTATAAATTGTAAAAAAAGGTTATAAGATAAAATTTATATGCTTAGACTCCTTAATGAGTCTAGTTTCAAATTAAATCAAATACGACACATTTTGAATTCTGTAAAATGAGAAATTTGATTCGTAGTGAAGAGTGGTCAGATTAGTCAAACAGTGAAACAAGGGAAACTTTAAGAAAAATCTGGTATTGATTGGCCAAACCTAAAATTCTGGAAATTTTATGGATGGGAGATATACGAGTCTATATTCAGGAAAAATTAACGGAAAGTGATTTGGAGTTTTGTAGCTCCAGTTATAAATAATTTAGTGACTATTGCTCAGGAAAAACAGCTTGTGCTGAATTTGAGATTATGTTGTAAACCTTGATAAACTTGTTTTAGTTGCTCATAAGCTATTGATTCAACCCATACGTGAATTCTAAATTGTGATATTGGAAAATGATAGATGTAGATTCAGCCAAGACAGTGTGTATACGTGAAAGTATATGTGGTATGTGAAGTATATTTGGATAATTGTGATGTGAATACATGAAAATTTATATTTTGATTTAGGATTTTATGTGATGGATGTGAACATGCGTATGTGTGATAAGGCCGAATGGCCAATGTGATGAATGTGAACCCGTATAT